>NC_053024.1:258686088-258986088 GCF_003073215.2 Triticum urartu
ACGCAATTGGAGACATGGATGTTTTTCCCGTGGTTCGGATAGGTGGTGCTATCCTACATCCACGTTGATGGAGACTTCAATCCACGAAGGTTAACGGTCGCGCGAGTCCACGGAGGGCTCCACCCACGAAGGGTCCACGAAGTAGCAACCTTGTCTATCCCACCATGGCCATCGCCCACGAAGGACTTGCCTCACTAGCGGTAGATCTTCACGAAGTAGGCGATCTCCTTGCCCTTACAAACTCCTTGGTTCAACTCCACAATCTTGTCGGAGGCTCCCAAGTGACACCTAGCCAATCTAGGAGACACCACTCTCCAAGAAGTAACAAATGGTGTGTTGATGATGAACTCCTTGCTCTTGTGCTTCAAATGATAGTCTCCCCAACACTCAACTCTCTCTCATAGGATTTGGATTTTGTGGAAAGAAGATTTGAGTGGAAAGCAACTTGGGGAAGGCTAGAGATCAAGATTCATATGGTAGGAATGGAATATCTTGGTCTCAACACATGAGTAGGTGGTTCTCTCTCAGAACATATGAGTTGGAATTGTGTATGTGTTCTGATGGCTCTCTCCACGAATGAAGAGGAGGTGGAGGGGTATATATAGCCTCCACACAAAATCCAACCGTTACACACAGTTTTCCAATCTCGGTGGGAGCGAATCAACAAACTCGGTCGGACCGAAAAGGTAAACCTAGTGACCGTTAGAGATTTTCGGTGGGACTGGCATGCAACTTGGTAGGACCGATATGGTTAGGGTTTGGGCATAACGTAATCTCGGTGAGACTGATTACACAAACTCGGTGAGACCGAGTTTGGTAATAAGCTAACCAGAGAGTTGGTCAGGTAAACTCGGTGGGACCGATTTGCTCTTTCGGTGAGACCAAAAAGTTACAAAAAGGAAACATAGAGTTTACACTGCAATCTCGGTGGGACCGATTCGCTCTTTTGGTGAGACCGAAAAGTTACGAAAGGGAAACAGAGAGTTTGCAATCCCATCTCGGTGAGACCGAGATCCCTGTCGGTAGAACCGAATTGCTAGGGTTTGGCAGTGGCTTATGACAATTGAAACTCGGTGGCGCCGGATAGAAAGAATCGGTAGGACCGAGTTTGGCTTAGGGTTTAGGTCATATGTGGATATGGGAAAGTAGTTGAGGGTTTTGGAGCATATCACTAAGCACATGAAGCAAGAGGCTCATTAAGCAACACCTCATCCCTCCTTGATAGTATTGGCTTTTCCTAAAGACTCAATGTGATCTTGGATCACTAAAATATAAAATGAAGAGTCTTGAGCTTTTGAGCTTGAGCCAATCCTTTGTCCTTAGCATTTTGAGGGTTCCACTTTCACATCCATGCCATGCCAATCATTGAGCTTTCCTGAAATAGTCATCTTGGAATAGCATTAGCTCAATGAGCTATATGTTGTTATGAATTACCAAAACCACCTAGGGATAGTTGCACTTTCAGGAGGAGATAGCGATGTCGTGGGAGGCGCAATATTTATAGCGAGCAATGGCACACCTACGTAAGATATGGACTGAGCTGCACTGACTTAACTGCAGGTCCAGTTGCGTCACTGACATGTGGGCCAGACCCCTGCTGGGCCCATATGTTAGTGACCCAATGCACCTGCAGTTAAGTAACAGCTACGTGGGCATATTTGTTGGAGTAAATTACGGGGGAGCGAAGGGGTGGAAATATTGCTGGTCACAACGGATTGGACGAGCGTGGGGGGAGGAGAGTCATGCATGCAGATTTTTTCACATGGGCTTCCTGCAGGTATGGGGAACGATGCATAATAAGTCATCTTGCATGCCGGGGTAGGTATAGTCTCAAGTCATTAAAAACATACACGCCCCACACATGTTCATATTTCAAGGTGCACTAAATTATTGCATGCAATGATTAAGGCTTGCCATAATGGTGGTATCTTAGCTGGTATCATGCACACGGGAATAGCAAACATGCTGATGTGGCAAAGAATTAAAGAAGAGAGGGGGGTTAGATCTAAACCATAGTATTTGCCCTAGAACTACTAGGTTCAACATCTCGCAACATAAACCCATACAACCTCCATCGCAAAAAACCATACAACCATACGCCAAGGAGGTACGTAGTACTATGAATTCCATTTTCGCTCCATACCAATCATTCTAAAAACTACTTACTACTTATATCGCACCATTGAAAATCGAAACTCTTAACCCCGCTAAAAAAATGATATTTTAAACGTGGCTACTCGATCTGTGGCAACCGGCGAGCCACCGCGCTCCAAGTCATTCACCTATGGTCCCGACCATCAACTCCTACGGATCAAATTATCACGCGAGCTGACTATTCCTACAAAGGTGCTCCACCACGTACCCGGTACCCGCGAATGCAGCAATCGTGCACCTAGGGTTTTAGGGTTTATTTGTTAACGTCGCCTTTACGTAACACTCATGTGTGCGAGACAACGAGAGGCTGACTGCGTGCGTGCGCCTCTTCTCTTTGTATATGTACTCCACCGTTTGTCTGGTGTCCAAAGAATTATAATAACTACTAGCAATGTGCCAATGCGTTGCCACACGATCAAAGTAGATTAATACATATTCACCGATTTGATAGAAAAAAGTCTAGTTTTGAAATACGTATATCACTAAAAATATGTTATGTTTCACTCAAAATATATTCCTTTGGCGGTTTTGATGAGATAAGGGAGGAATGTTGTTGGTTTCAAGATTCGAGAAGTGGTATATGTCTAATTTCTACTCTTACTAGCAAGATGCCCGTGCGTTGCACGGAACATCAAGATCTTGTGGGAGAAAAGGATGAACGAGGGAAGGCCTTATCTGCAAATGTGGTGAAGAGTGCAGGTAAATTGCCATATTTTCCTTCCTATCCATCAGATCTAAATCGGACGACCTACATTGCAGGATGGCAGGTCCACCATCATCACCAACTCTATTTTTTATCCCTACTCTTATAAAAAGCATTGTTGGTGATGATCGTGTGCCTGCCATCCTGCAATATAGGCCGTCTGATCTATATCTTACGGACAAGAAGGAAACTATGGCAATTTTGCAAAAAGATACCCACACCCCTCTCCACATTTGCAAATAAGGCCTTCCCTCGTTCATCCTTTTCCCCCACAAGATAAACTACTCATACAAATGCATCTTGATGTTTCGTGCAACGCATGGGCATCTTGCTAGTTGTTGCAAAAAGCCCATGTGTGTGTGAGAGAGAGGGAGAGTGGAGGAGGACAGAGTGCATGTGTGACAAAGACACAAGGAGTGTGTGTGCGATAGGTATCAGCTTAAAATGAGGCGATAGTGTGTGTGTGCACGATCGAGAGGGCGTGTCTCAAGAAGGGAAGAAAAATCTACATAGATACAAGGAGCGGGAGAGAGACATGTATGCGATGGTGGAAGCATGAGTGTGCGGGTGTATAAACCTATCTAGAGGCTAGCTAGTCGATAAATGCTTGTGAGAGAAATACGAGTCGGGGTGCGAAAACGAGAGTTTTGTGTGTGTGTGTGAGAGAGATGGTAGTCGGGAAGGGGAGTGGAAGCAGGAGTTGTGTGTGTGTGTGTGTGTGTCTGTGAGAGAGAGAGAGGAGACGGTAGTCGGGGTTGTCTGATCGGTAAACAAATGAATAATGTCAGTCTGGGATGGAGACGAAAAGGAGACCGCAACAAATGTTGTGTCTACCGAAGAGAGAGAGAGAGAGAGTAATTTTAGTGGTATGAGTCATATGTAGAGACATATAGGGTGTGTGAGAGAATCTCATAGAGAGAAAGACAAAGTGAAAGACGAGTGGAGACTGTGTGTGTGGCGGTGAAAAAGAAAGCTTAGGTACCGAGTGATACCAGAGAACAGTAGAGACGTGAGAGATAATGAAAATCGTGTAATGTATAATGATAGGGAGAGTGTGACACTTCTCAAGGGAGACGTCGAGAGACCATGTTTGCGAGGATAGGACAAACATGAAGTGAGCGTGCGGGTGAGCTGGAGAAAAGAGAGTGATAGCTACCTGAAGGAGCATGCATGCGAGAGAGATGGGCGTGAAAGGAGTGAACAAAAAAGGGATTCAAACATTTGAATTCGAGATGATGATACATGTAATCCATACTCGAACCAAAATTGATCTATCAAACATGCATACTCATATGAATTCACGCACATCTATGTTATTTAATATGTAGATATTACTGATCCATACATTTTAGTAGAACATAATTTGGTTAAAAAAATCGAATTCAACCTTAAGATTTCGAGATCGTTGTATTTGTAAATCATATTATACATATAAAGGATCAGAATTCTTTGTTGTGCTTTTGAAAGTATATATAAAAAATGATGTATATAGAATGTAATTCCAATTGAAAATGGATCCCGCCCGAAAAAATACAAATGGGATTCGAATTGAGTTGGCACGGTAAATGTGCACTCTGCAAAATTTGAACGAAGCGGGGAAAGTCGCAGTAACCGCCCGAAACCAAAATCTGTGAGATGGAAATCACTACTGCCTATCCCTGCCACGCAAAGCCTATCTGCTGGATTTCTATAGGTTTCGATAGGGGTAGGTTTGTAATTTCACCCAAACGTGACGTAACTGCCTCTCACCCGGATGCATACACGGTGGGCGCCAAAACACTGTGTGTCCTCAGCCAAAATCGACTCCCTCCCCGATTCATATTCATACACAGTGGGCGCCAAAAACAAACTCTTGTCGGCAAATATTCGGTGTATGCGAGATTACCGTCCTATCCCCAACCGACTAATGTTGTTGTGATGTAGTAGAAATTTGAGACGGGGGCTAAGTTTGTAAATTTCCTCGCATTTGAGACAAGCGCGCCCTGAATACATGGTTCCCCTTCCTCTCTACCTCCCTTTTCCCCATTCATACTCCGTGGGCGCCAAAACACCCTCTCCACCCCACCCTCCTCCGTCCGCCGCCATCCGCCACCCCATCCACCACCGTCCTCCTCCACCATGCCGAAGCTGATACCCCGACGCCGCCGTCCATTACAAGAGATCGACCTCTCTCATCCACGGCTTCGGACCGGGATCCTTGCATCCCATCCTCTCTCTTCATCCCCGCCGTCGTCCACCTTGCCGGCGCCGCTCCTACGACCGTCTCGTCCACCGCGCCCCACCGCCATCGTCTACCCTCCTAGATCTGCTTCCACGCCACCGACAGCCATCGCTACCGTAGCACCATCAAATTCTCAGCAGATGCGTACACGGCGCCGCACCAGAGGCGGTACTCTTTCGTATCTGCTCAACTTATTTATCGCAACAAGAAAATAGATCGCCACTGCTTTACTCTGATTTCTTGTCTTGGTTGCGAAGTTGCCTTTGTCCAGTTTGCACCTTCAGATCCGCCATGGCACGCTCAACACTATACTCCCAATGCTTATGGTTTTCCTCTTTTATATTCCGCACTAGTTAAATCATAGTAGACTAAATTTCAAAATTGGGTTAGTCGATTTTTCAGAGCTCGCCGGAGTTCACCGGTGCGATCGAAGGGGCTCGGGTGGTTGTGGGGCCTCGACGAACGAAGAAAACTCGACGCGGGTGGGGGGGGGGGGGGGGGGGGGGGGGGGGGGGGGGGGTGCCGGAGGAACACAGGCGGTGGGGGCCAGTGGTCCGGCCGGCGGCCCGTGCGGTGTTCTGTATGGGAAGAATCAGAGACGAGGAAGAAGAAGGGTTAGGAGACGTAGGATCTTCATACAACCGCCTGAAATGGTCGAGAGACAGCTGGGAGTTGCATTCTTAATGCGCTCTGGTTCATCATGTGTGGGCACTGCGCAACCAACATTTTATTATCCAAAATCTGCTTGCTCTTCTTTACCATGTTCCTCTTCCGTTCTTCTTTAATATGTACTCTCTCCGTTCCTAAATACAAGTCTTTGTATAGATTCCACCATGGACTACATATGGAGCAAAATGAGTGAATCTACACTCTAAAATGTATCTAGATACATCTGTATGTGATCCATAGTGGAAATCTCTACCAAGACTTATATTTTGGAACGAAGGGAGTATGATAGTAGTACAATATGTTCCTTGTACTGAAGATGAGCAGGGACATTTGTAGTGTAGAGGTCTATACGGTCGGTTGTGATGGACACTTTGAGCCTCTTTGATTCGTAGGATCTTGTAGACATAGGAATAGGATTTGTAGTGGCCTGCCCACTTGAATCCTATAAGAATAGCAAGGAAATGCGGGGAGTTGTGTCGCCTTTGAGAGTTACACTGATATTAACAGTACCGCACCTTCACTTGAAGAGAGTTGGTATCCGAAGCCTTTCTAGCCGTACCGGCAATACTAGCACATATATTCCAGCAAGTTCCACTTTGCTGATTTTACTCTGATGCTTAAGGTTTTCCCATTATATCTACACTATGATATGTGTAGCTGCTTTGTGTCGCACTAGCTGCAGTCCACTCTTGAAGCTAAACACTGCAATGACTTACAAAATTGGCACCAAGGAATTGAGTGCCATTCTGGATGCAATGAAACTCATACGCTCCCCACCTGTTGATTCTTGTTCAGAATATGATCCTAATGGCTATTCTAACCTAGAGGAGTCAAAGGCAGATGGCCTGTCCTATTCACCCATCAAGGTGCCTGTTCTAATTTGGCAATGTTTTATTGATTGCGGGTATCTTGCATATGTTGTCTTGTATTTCTTCTACTTTGTTGCACCGCCATCTGCTTAGTTTACTCATCATATATGTCGAGATGCCATGCCCATCCATTATCAATACATATTCCATCTGTCATCATACCATGTTTTTCCAATCAAATGCTGTTCTTGTGCATCAGACATCAAAAAGGAAGAGGGTGATTACCGAACCTGAAGGAGCACCAGCAAAGTCCTTGAAAAATGTGATGGTGCCGGAGAAATCAGACAACACCCCACTTATATTGGCTGTACAACCAGTGACACAAAACGTAGGACCGACTCCAGCAGACTGTACCCATACTTCACTGGCCACACCACTAGCCCCACCACACAGGACCTGCACTCCAGCAAAAGGTATACCGATTTCATTTGCCATAGCACCAGCTGTACCACAGAAAAATCCCACTCCAGCAAAAAGTACAGCAAGTCCACCGGCCGAAGACCTATCCCAACTGCAGAGACAGCCAATTACTGCAGATTGGAACCCCATTCCATTTATTCCCAGTTTAAAAGACAATGCTTTCAATGTTGTTAGGGACTACGTGCATATATTCCCATCATGGGAAGATTATTGTGAAGACAAACACCATTTTCACATCTTCGTGTCCAACTTACGTGTAAGTGCTATTATTCATGATTATTATTTTCCTGTTTTCTGCTGATTGAACACATCAATGATTTACATTACATTTTTGTAACTAGGCGAGGGTCAATCTGGATAGTCATGACGAGTAAAGCTTGCTTGTGCTTTTCAAGGAAGCATTGCAGTAGTATTGGTGTTACCTGAGGAAATCACACTTTGATGGCAAGTCTATAAACGAATTTCCGGTGAAGTCTCCTGTGCTAAATTCAGAAGACATTGAATGGAAAAACCTTGTTATGCACTGGTCTCGTTCCCAGGATGAGGTACTGTCTATGAAATCACATGACAATTTGAACTTCTACTTTTCCGCATGTGCCTTATGGATCTTTTTTGCAGGAAATCTGCTTGAAGAAGAATTCCGGTTTGACAAGAACGACATGATATCACAAATATGCTGCCCGCTGCTTTGCTCTTGTTAGTACCTGTTGTCCTGTATCACTGTACTTGCATACATACCTGGTTCATTATGTGACAGCAGTATGCATGATAGCTTGCTTATCAATTGTTCGCTCCAAATTATCTGATCTGTATGAATGGTTACATTAGTGAAGAATATATCCAATGCCAATGTTTTTTTAGCTCTGCATTGTTCTTGTAAGTACATGCTGTCCTTTATCAGTGTACTTATAATGACAGGTAGTTGTTCATGTACCATCACTCTGCAGCTTATTTTCCTTTGCCCTCCATTTTCTACACATCAGATCTATATTTACTCTTACCATAAGGTTGGTACTGAAGAATTTTATCTGTGCATTGCTCTTGGCCGTACCTTTTGCCTGTATCGCTCCACTTACATTTATAGCTACTTGGTTATGTAGCATCACTCTTCATCTTATCTTAAATATTCTCCATTTTTTCATATATTATCACATCTATATTTACTCTTAACAAAATGTAAAATAAAGGCACTACTTTTGAAGAAGATTCTGTGGTAAACTTCTTAAATTGCCCCCCATCAGCATGGACAAGGCCTTTATAGAGCCTGTCTTCACCAATAATGTAAGTTTGTCCATCTCAAGCCTTCAAACTTTGTTGTATATATTTGGTTAGGCATGACTGCAACAGCTGTTTATTTTTGGTGTTTGCATCAAATTGCTTGTTTAAAGTTTATTATGCAGTTCATAAACAAAAGTTTGTCCTTTCTCAATTTAAGTTTCCAGTTGTACAACCAAGTTCCTTCTTCATACCATGTAAATTAAACTATACACAACAAGTGATCTTCTTTTGCACTGCATGTATGCTTCTGTTCTTCATCCGTAATCCAGTGGTGTGGTGAACCTACCCACTACAGCACAATGTCATATTCTGCAATGTCTTAACTATGAACAATGTCATATCATTCTACTATTATTTAAACCGTCTCTTTATTTTCCAATCTAAAATGGTATAAATTGACAGCACACTAACCCTTGATACTTATGAGTTCTTGATCTATAATCCAGTGGTGTCGTGAAGCTGCCAACTCCTTCACAATGTCATTTCCTGCCATGTCTTGACCTGAACAATACCATATTGTGTTAATGCAATTTTAAACTGTGTCACTTTATTCGTCAGTAAGAAATGTGATGAATTGTCAGCACTGATACTTTTATGTGCAAAACCTGTCATCTATCTGCTTGTTTATCTTTCAGAGTGAGGAAGATATAAGTGTTGAACAAGCGCAGTCTCATCATCTTGCTCAGCTGCTTGCGCTGCAGCTCCCCAGCAGGGCTAACCTTTCTTGAGCTCTATTGAAGTGCTGTCGGTTTTGTATATTATTTTGTCGGCGTGTTTATTTGCACCGGTGGCGATCTTTGATGCCCAGTGTATGTAATTTGCTGTCTGCTTGTGCTTTATTATCATAGTGGCGAACTTTGATGCCGAGTGGATGTAATATGCCGTAATTTCTTTATTGTATAGTCTAGGTTTTTTCTTATTCATGATACTGCAGTTATTTTACTGTATATATATCCTGTCTTCGCAGTAAACTGGCCAAACTGTAAAATTACGGTACATAATCGGGCCATCATGCAATCACGATGTAGGTTGGGCCTGAAACGTGCCGAACAGCTCACGGGCCGACAGCAGCCCGAAATGAACCCCGACCCATGATTGTGCAAATCAAATCACGGGCTTTTAACAGGCCAAAATTGTCTCGGTCCTTATTTGGCCCAATCAGATATCGGCTGCGAGTAGGCCGGATGCAAACCGGGCCGTAGTTAGGCCCAACTATATGACGGGCTTTTAACAGGTCGAAATTAATATAGGGCCGAAATGTTAAATGGGCCCTGAACAGGCCAAAACTAATATCAGACCGAATTACTAAGTGGGCCTTTAGCAAGTGGGCCCAAAAGCATAGTGTCCAGTTGATGGGCCGAATCTGATATGGGCCATAATTGAGCCCAAAGCCTCTTAAAGGGCCGGACCTGATCTGGGCCGTAATTTGGCCCAAAACGTGGTAGGCTTTTAACGGGCCAGATCTCATATGGGCCACTATTAGGCCCGGAGCGTGGCAGGCCATTAATGGACCGGATCAAATATGGGCTGGCATTTGGCCCAAAACATGGCAGCCAGTTAATGGGCCGGCCTACTAGGGTCCTCAAAATCTTGTGGGCCTACAGCTGGGCCGGCCCATTAATGTCGGCGAAATCTCGTGGGACTTTAGCTGGGCCGGCCCATTATGATCCGCAAGAATCTTGTGGGCCTTTACCTGGGCCGGCCCATTACGGCACACAAAAAATTTGTGGGCCTTTACCGCGGCCGGCCCATTATGGCCCGCAAAATCTTGTGGGCCTTTAGCTGGGACAACCCATTATGGTCCGCAAAATCTTGTGGGCCTTCAGTTGGGCTGGCCCATTTAAACTTGATGGGCCGGTCCACGTGTCAACATATCATAGGCGCGTCTCGCCCATTGGATGAGTGACACCTGTGCCAATGCGAACCTGACACGTGTCTCCTCCAGCCAATGATGATTTTACACGTGGAAAATCCCCATTGGTCGGGGTTGTTAACGGGTTATCGGATCCAAAACCCGACCCGATAGCTTAACGGTGTTCCGTTACGGTGGATGCCACGTGTCGGTCACCCTTGACGAAAGCACTTCTATGACGCGCGATTTATTGCCATGGAAGTGGACACTTCCGTGATGATAATTTCGGTAATGTCATGGAACACTTCTACGACAGCACGGGTATGACTATCTTGATTCGGTCATAAAATCGTCATGGATGTACATGCATGACAGAAAACGCGACCTACTGTGACAAACACGTATCATCACGGAAGTGTATTTTTTGTAGTGATGCTAGTTTATTTTCCCTTTTTATGCTTTCTTCTTGTTTGTTTGATAAACCTTAAGAAAAACAAAAAAAATTATTAGTTGTAGCTTTTAGTTAGTTTACTTTCCATGCCTATAGTAGTAGTAATTAAAAATAAAACCCAAAAAGATTTCTCGCTCTTCTTTTGTTTGTTGGGAGCTTTCCCGTGTAAATAGTTTTACTTCTTTTCTTTTCTTTGAGGGTCGATAGGAGAAGACCATGATTAAAATGTTGAGTGGCTCTCATATGCATTATTGTTGATCTAACCAAGAGCCCATATTACGTTGTTTTGTCTCTTGAATTGAATGCATGCAGATTCCAACTTAGTCCAATGCACGTGCACTATTGTTATTTTCCACACTATTCGGTCGTGCAAGTGAAAGGCAATAATGATGATTATATGATGAAATGATTGAGATGAGAAAAGATGGTATGAACTCGACCTCTCTTGTTTTTGTAAATATGATTAGTCCATCATTCCCGATTCAGCCTATTATGAATAAACATGTTTGCAATGACAATTAGAGATTATACTTGCTTATGCCATGCTTAATTTGCTAGGAGCTTATAATGGTTTACCTTGCATGCCGACATGCTATTAAAATGGTTGTGATGTGGTATGATAGGGTGGTATCCTCTTTTGAATGATTCGAGTGGCTTGACTTGGCACATGTTCATGCATGTAGTTGAAACAAAATCAACATAGCCTCTACGATATTTATGTTCATGGTGCATTACATCCTATTCATGCTTGCATTCGGTGTTGATTAATTTTAATGCATGTTCATGACTGTTGTCGCTCTCTAGCTGGTCGCTTCCCAGTCTTTTTCTAGCCCTCACTTGTACTAAGCAGGGATACTGCTTGTGCATCCAATCCCATAAACCCCAAAGTTGTTCCATATGAGTCCACCATACCTACCTATATATGGTATCTACCTGCCGTTCCAAGTAAATTTGTATGTGCCAAACTCTAAACCTTCAAATAAACATTCTGTTTTGTATGCTCGAATAGCTCATGTATCAACTAGGGATGTATGTATCTTCCATGCTAGGCGGGTTATTCTCAAGAGGAGTGGACTCCGCTCCTCACTCACGAGAAAATGGCTGGTCACCGGGATGCCCAGTCCCATGCTTTATGCAAATCAAATCAAAATAACTGCAAATAAAACTCCCCCAGGATTGTTGTTAGTTGGAGGCACTAGTTGTTTCGAGCAAGCCATGGATTGATGCTTGTTGGTGGAGGGGGAGTATAAACTTTACCATTCTATTTGGGAACTACCTATAATGTGTGTAGCATGGAAGATATCGAGATCTCTCGGTTGTTATGTTGACAATGAAAGTATACTGCTCAAAATATTATTCATATCTATTTCAAAACCGAGCTCTGGCACCTCTACAAATCCTTTCTTCCCTTTGCGAAGGTGTTATCAATTTACTTTTATGTTGAGTCATCATCCTCTTATTAAAAAGCACCAGTTGGAGAGCACTGCTATCATTTGCATTCATTACAGTTAGTTTACATTGAGTATGACTTGACCGGATCTCTTTTACCATGAATTACAATGTCTAGTCAGTCCTTGATCTTTAAAGGTGCTCTGCATTTATATTTTTGCGGTCTCAGAAAGGGCTAGCAAGATACCATCTTTTTATATCATATCATGATTGTTTTGAGAAAGTGTTGTCATTCGATATTTATTATTATTGCTCGCTAGTTGATTATGCCATTGATATGAGTAAACATGAGACCTAAGTGTTATTGTGAATATGGTTAGTTCATAATCTTTGCTGAAAACTTGAATGCTGGATTTACATATTTACAACAACAAGAGCAAACAGAGTTTGTAAAAGTTTTTCTTTATCACTTTCAGTTTATCAACTGAATTGCTTCAGGACAAGCAAAGCTTTAAGCTTGGGGGAGTTCATACGTCTCCGTCGTATCTACTTTTCAAATTACTTTTGCCCTTGTTTTGGACTCTAACTTGTATGATTTGAATGGAACTAACCCGGAATGACGCTGTTTTCAGCAGAATTGCCATGATGTTATTTTTGTGCAGAAATAAAAGTTCTCGGAATGACCTAAAAATCAACGGAGAATTATTTTGGAATATATAAAATAATACTGGAAGAAGAATCCACGTTAGGGGGGCCTCCACCTGTCCACGAGGGTGGGGGCGCGCCTGCCCCCCTAGGCGCGCCCCCTGCCTCGTGGGCCCCCTGACGCTCCACCGACCTCAACCTTGACTCCATATATTCATTTTCGGGGAGAAAAAAATCAAAGAGAAGGATTCATCGCGTTTTATGATATGGAGCCGCCACCAAGCCCTAAACTCTCTCGGGAGGGCAGATATGGAGTCCGTTCAGGGCTCCGGAGAGGGGAATCCATCGCCATCGTCATCATCAACCTTCCTCCAGCAGCAATTTCATGATGATCACCACCATGCGTGAGTAATTCCATAATAGGCTTGCTAGACGGTGATGGGTTGGATGAGATTTATCATGTAATCGAGTTAGTTTTGTTAGGGTTTGATCCCTAGTATCCACTATGTTCTGAGATTGATGTTGCTATGACTTTGCTATGCTTAATGCTTGTCACTAGGGCCCGAGTGCCATGATTTAAGATCTGAACCTAATATGTTTTCATCAATATATGAGAGTTCTTGATCCTATCTTGCAAGTCTATAGTCACCTACTATGTGTTATGATCCGGCAACCCCAAAGTGACAATAATCGGGACCACTCCCGGTGATGACCGTAGTTTGAGGAGTTCATGTATTCACTATGTGTTAATGCTTTGGTCCGGTACTCTATTAAAAGGAGGCCTTAATATCCCTTAGTTTCCATTAGGACCTCGCTGCCACGGGAGGGTAGGACAAAAGATGTCATGCAAGTTCTTTTCCATAAGCACGTATGACTATATTCGGAATACATGCCTACATTACATTGATGAACTGGAGCTAGTTCTGTGTCACCCTATGTTATGACTATTACATGATCGATCACATCCGACATAATTCTCCATCACCGATCCATTTCCTACGAGCTTTCCATATATTGTTCTTGGCTTATTTACTTTTCCGTTGCTACTGTTACCATCACTATAAAACCCAAAAATATTACTTTTGCTACCGTTACTTTTTCTATCGTTACCACTACTATCATATTACTTTGCTATTAAATACCTTGCTGTAGATATTAAGTTTCCAGGTGTGGTTGAATTGACAACTCAGCTGCTAATACTTGAGAATATTCTTTGGCTCCCCTTGTGTCAAATCGATAAATTTGGGTTGAATACTCTACCCTCGAAAACTGTTGTGATCCCCTATACTTGTGGGTTATCACACCATTATCGTTACTACCATATTACTTTGCTACTAAATACTTTGCCGTAGATATTAAGTCTTTCATGTGTGGTTGAATTAACAATTCAACTGTTAATACTTGAGAATATTCTTTGGCTCCCCTTGTGTCGAATCAATAAATTTTGGTTGAATACTCTACCCTCAAAAATTGTTGCGATCGCCTATACTTGTGGGTTATCAAGACTATTTTCTGGCGCCGTTGCCGGGGAGCATAGCTTTATTCTTTGAGTCACTTGGGATTTATATCTGCTGATCACTATGAGGAACTTGAAAGATGAAAGAACCAAGACTTTTCCCTCAACCATGAGGGGAGGTAAGGAACTGCCATCTAGCTCTACACTTGATTCACCTTCTATTTTGAGTAAACTTGCGACACCTACTCCTGCTATTTATTCTGATATGTCGCATGTTATTGATGATGCCACCTCTGCTTTGCATGATACTTATGATGAAACTACTTCTATGCTTGATAATACTATGCCATTAGGTGAATTTATTGATGAACAACTTGCTAGGGTTAGAGAGAATGAAATTATTGAAACTGATAATATTGATGAAAGTGATGATGAAGATTCTCCCCCTAGATATGAATTGCCTGTTGTGCCCAAGGGTTATGTTATGGATGAAGAAACTACTAGAGACTTTTTAGCTTGCAATGATATATATGATCTTAAGAAACTGTTAGCTAAGCTGAAAGAAAAGTCTCTGAATGCTAGAATAAAATATGACCCTGCTTTTGCTACTTCACCTATTTGTATTGCTGATAAGGATTATGATTTCTCTGTCGATCTTGAGATAATTACATTGGTTGAATCTGATCCTTTTTATGGCCATGAATCTGAAACTGTTGTGGCACATCTTACTAAATTGAATGATATAGTAACCCTGTTCAGTAATGAGGAGAAAATTCGTTACTACTATATCCTTAAGTTATTTCCGTTCTCATTAAAGGGTGATGCTAAAACATGTTTTAATTCCCTTGATCCTGGTTGTGTGCGTAGTCCCCAGGATATGATTTATTATTTCTCTGCTAAATATTTCCCCGCTCATAAGAAACAATCTGCCTTAAGGGAAATATATAATTTTGTGCAAATTGAAGAAGAGAGTCTCCCACAAGCTTGGGGAGGCTTCTCCGATTACTTAATGCTTTGCCTGGTCATCCTCTCAAGAAAAATGAAATACTTGATATCTTTTATAATGGACTAACCGATGCTTCTAGAGACCACTTGGATAGTTGTGCTGGTTGTGTTTTCAGGGAAAGAACTGTTGATCAAGCTGAATTGCTATTGAATAATATGTTGAATAATGATAATGATTGGACACTTCCTGAACCAACTCCTAAGACAACTCCGAAGAAAAGGGGTATTCTTTTCTAAGTCCTGAAGATATGCAAGAGGTAAAGAAATTATGAAAGAAAAGGGTATTAAAGCTGAAGATGTTAAGAATTTACCACCTATTGAAGAGATACATGGTCTTGATAACCTGACACAGGTAGTAAAGGTTAATTCTCTCAATAGATTTGATGAAGGTGATATTCCTTATTATAAGTCTGCTAGCCAATGCTTAGATGAGTTTGATAATTTTATTGTTAAACAAGAAAACTTCAATGCTTATGTTGGTAGACAATTGAAACGTAATGCTTATATGATTGAACACTTGAGTGATTATATGTCTAGTGTTATAGGTGAACTTAAACTTATTAGTAAACATGCTTCTATGGTTACCACTCAAGTAGAACAAGTGCTTAAAGCTTAGAATGATTTGCTCAATGAATTAAATAATAAGAAAAATGATAATGTTATTAGAGTCGTGACTAGAGGGGGTAAAATGACTCAGGAACCTTTCTATCCTGAGGGCCACCCTAAGAGAATTGAGCAAGATTCTCAGAGAACTAATGTTGATGCACCTAGTTCTTCTAAGAAGAAGAAAAAGAAAAATGATAGGACTTTGCATGCTTCTAGTGAACCTATTGCTGACACACCTGAGAATCCCAATGATATTTCTATTTCTGATGCTGAAACACAATCTGGTAAAGAATATGAACCTAGTGATAATATTAATGATGATGTTCATGTTGATGCTCAACCTAGCAATAACAATGATGTAGAGATTGAACCTGTTGTTGATCTTGATAACCCACAATCAAAGAATCAACGTTATGATAAGAGAGACTTTGTTGCTAGGAAGCACGATAAAGAAAGAGAACCATGGGTTCAGAAACCCATGCCTTTTCCTCCTAAACCATCCAAGAAAAAGGATGATGAGGATTTTGAGCGCTTTTGTAGCGACCCGACCTCAGACGGTCAAGTCTCTGTGCTGAAGTGTCATCCCTGGATCGGTATGCTGACGCACACAATACTCGAGGATTTATAACAGAGGTAAATCACATGTATAAAGTAACATAAATACTATTACCTCAATCCAAATAGCGGAAGTAACAACAAGGTTGTGGATTCCCATCAACACCAACAACAAAGTTGAGTGTAGAAATCATAACCCTAACGTATCACTTACTCATCGTAAGATTCCTGCAACATGAGACGTTGCAGCCATAAAGGGTCAGTACATGGAATGTACTAGCAAATTCACACTGTAGAGCAATGCTGAAAATGGCTATCACTACATGCATATTTGGCTGGTGGGGCTCTAAGTTTAACATTTGCATAAAGCTAATTTTTCCCTACAACAAAGGAATATATTTTATTTACTATAAAGTTTGTTTAAAACATTGAGAATGGTAACCCCATATCAATCCCAATTAAAGTAATCATTAACCCAACCCGTTAATTAAATAAAGTGATGAGATCAACATGATAATTCAAGAACCAGATACTTAAGATGTCCATAACCGGGGACACGACTAACCATGATTAGTTTGTACACTCTGCAGAGGTTTGCACACTTTTCCCCACAAGACTCGATCTCCTCCGTTGGATTTCTCGCACTACATGGTGTTTGAGAAACGGATGACGGAGACACAGTCTTTCAGAAACATTAACTCTTTACTCTGTGTGGACAGTTATACCTACTTTCCCCTACATCTGCTAGCCCACCACTGAAAGAGGTCATGCAACATACTCAACTATGCTAGAGCCCATAATAGCTTGTGGCTGCACACGAAAGTTTCTAGCATGAATAATCTTATGATCCCTTTGAGCCTGGGTGGCGAACCATAGGATGATCACACGGTAACCCCGGGATCTTCTAGGACAACACTGGTATAAGTGTCCGGGTAAACCACTGGTATATCCCCAAGGTGCCCCAACCAATCCACCCAGATGTGTATTAAAGTAGCCACCTTAAGTTTAACCATTAATTAAAAAATAACTCTCACATATGTCATGGATCACGCAAACCAAACTACGTCTACTAGCATAGCATATCAGTATAAGCATAACGTAGTAACACCCAGGGTTTGAATGCAAGACAATAGGTTCCTACCTCATCAACTAATTCCCAATACCCAAATGTTATCAAATCCTAACCATGCAATGTTTGAGGGTTGAAACTAATGCATAAAAACTGGGTATGAAGAGTATGATCAAAGTGTGAACTTGCCTTGTACATTTGATGAATATGATTCACACTCATAACTCCTGATAGTTCTACTCGTCACACTCCGGTCAATCTATCGTGAGCAAGCAATTGCATACATAAGCACTCATGCAAAATAATCGAAGAAAAAACTTTGAAAAACTTCGAAAATAAGAAATTAACTCTTGCAACAGAAAACAATTTCTAACAGTACCAAAATTGGGTGGATTTGGTCTTATCAGAAAGTTTAGGTCAAGAGCTTCGATTTGCGAAAAGAATCAACTAAATCGGAGTTACGAAACTCAAGTTATGATCAAAAAAAGTTTAAATATGAATATGAACAAATTTCAAAATTTCAAAAATTTGACGTGACAGGTTCACTGGATAGGTGAAAACAAGACAAAACTATGTGCGTTGGTTTCATCTAATTTGGATGAACGAATAAAAAGTTATGGTCATTTGAAAAATCAGGACCAAACTGTTTTACGGAAGAAAAAAATAGCTACGACGCGTTGCTACTATGATGTGCACATGCGCGGCAGTTAGTGATGGGCCACATGTCCTGTTTTTGTTTTTTAATAAGACAGAAAAGGGAAACTGAATAACGAAAATAGAAATAAAATTTGACATAGGTATATTATATATCAAAAATTTCGAAAAACAATTTCCTAAAACATGAACATATTTTCCGCGGCAAATAAATTATGCAAAATTTAAATAAATCAAACAGTGCTAATCGTTTATTTAAAAATCAAATAAAAATATTTTAAAATACAAAATAACTTCAAATTTATTTCTCTCCATTTTTCTAATGTAGGGAATCATTTTACCCTAATTTCCATATATCTTATTTTTGGAGAAAAATAATTTGAATAAAACCCAAATAACTCCAAATTGAAAAATAATTTCAAAGGGACTTAATTTTGATTCTTTTAAACTTCCAACTCATATTTCATATGTTTTGAAGAAGTCATTTTATCTTCTCTCATGAAAATCATTGAGTTGCTTAAAGTTTCTAAATTTGAAATAGTTCCAAATGGAATTCAAATCTTTTCAAAACCCTTTTCATTTAATTAAAATGGTAGAAGTCATATTATCTTCACTCTAGGGTTTTGTGATGAAAATAATTTGAATTCATGGAGATCAGAAAGCAAAGTGAAAGTTTTGGGAAAGTCATTTTATTCCCTCTCATTCATCTTTCAAAAAGTTTCAAATTCCACTCAATTTCACACAAGCAACCACACCACAATCAAACAATCAACCAAAAACTATTTATTTAATATAACATTCCAAAATTTAGAATTTTGGTATGTTACAAACCTACCACCCTTAAAATGAATCTCGTTCCTCGAGATTCGGAAAGGCTAGAAGGGAATAGGTTGGGTTTGGGGCTCTCCTCAAAATCCATCGATTGTCGCAGGAGGGGGTATGGGGTGCTACCACCCTTAGAAGCATGGTTACGGTTTCAAAAAAACTCATATACTCCATCCTTATTATTGACAGGGTCGGTCTTCTCAGATGCTCGGGAAAATTCCTTCTCTGGCTCTTCCGGTAGTCGCATAACCTTTTTACTCAATCCTTGTGGCCTTTCATCTTGGTACGGTTCTTCTGTGACTGGGTCTTCTTATCTGACGGGTCTGGCGCCAATACTAAACAACTATCGATATCTCATGGTGGTCAACAATTTATGGTTTCTCCTGCAGGAAATGGGTCTGGGTTGAACCTCATGTATGACCTACGGTTGGCAACAACTGCCTTGTACAAGGGGAAAAATTGTCATACCATTCTAAGGTTTAAACAAGGTTTTGATCGTCGTCTCTCTATTATGGGTAAGTCACTCAGATTTACCATCCCATATAGCAAGGCGAATAATAAGAATAAGTCAGTATGGTGATCAATCCATCCCGCACCCAAATCATTACCTTGTACATGGTTTAGTGAATCTCGCATTCTAACACTCGGCCATCCTCACAAGCATGCAAAATTTCTCTTGTCGACGAACTAAGTTCGGATAAATCCATTGATTCTGCAAGCCAAAGAAACGTCTATCGTTCCTTCACAACTCTCAGGTTTTGCGTTACTCCTATAATATTTTCTATTGATAAAGTTGTAACTTCTTCCAGGTTTTTTCCTTCAGCAAGAGTGTGCTTGCTTCTTGCCAGGTCCTAGGGCCTGTGGGTTATGGCCCATCTCATCACTTGCAAACCTTCAAATCATCATTGGGGGCAACTGATCATTACCCCAACATCCAGCTTCCTAACATTCTTAAATCCATCCAATTGTACTATCTCCTTTCCTTCTATTTGTACCAAATTAAGACGTGATTACGCAGACTCATCGTGGGGTTACACTTGCTCCATATTACCAACATTATACCTCCTTTATATCCAATAGTACTTCATCCCTTCATACTCTTGGGGTATCCCACATATCAAGATAAAACTCGTACTTACTTTGTCCGAAGTCTACTCCGTGGAACATCATTATCTTTTCCAGAGGTCAAGTGTCCTCACAGGGTACTACCACCCTTGAAATGCACAAATTCTTCCATAGACCATATTTCTCATATCCTCAAAAATGGTCAAAGTCTTTCTTAATAGAGTAACAACTCATCAAATCCAAATTAGTACCAACGATGCTAACCTTATTGATTCTCCAACCATTACCATCTCCTGCATTTTCCATTACATGCCTCAACTCAACACCTCAATAATAAAAAGATATGTTCCCACTTCTACTACTATGTTTCTCGTTGCAACTCAACTATTTATCACAAGTCTCCTTTTCCTTGGGACATTCTCTAGGAAAGTGTCCTGCTTCATTACAATGGAAACATATTACTTCTGACAAGTCTCGAGGTTTCCTTGTGATTTCAAAGCCTCCTTGGGTCCTCGGCTTCCTTTTTGGGCAACTACTGAAGTAGTGCCCTGACTCCTTGCACTTGAAATAGGTGATATGACTCGGGTCCTTCCTGGAATCCAATCTATTTCTCTTCCTAGACTTTTCCGTTCCAATCAGGGCTTCTATTTCCTGTGGGTAATACTCTACTTCCTCCGTCGAGAATTCTACTAGATCCCCGTTTAGACAATTTTGGGAGATGTGTCCTTCTCCACATGAATAGCATGACTTAGTGTAGGATTTAATTCTTTTTCCTTTTGTGTGTGTCCTCGACATCTTCCTTCATCACCGTTTCTTCTAAAATTTTCATGAGGTCTCCTTTCATTTCTTCGTTCTTCTGTTGGATAGTTTGTTGTATTATGGGGTAAATATGACACTGTGCAGGGTAGTGGGTAGTCCCTGCACAAAAGAAACAAGTAACCTGCCTAGTTGGGCATTCTTCAGTTGAGTGACTTTCTTCACAATGGGGGCATTCATCCCGGTGTTCTTTATGGTTGTGTCCTATTTCTCCATAGAGCTTGCATGCACAAGGTTTCTTCATATCCTTTCCATAAGGCTTCAACTTCTGGGACACAAGACGAGACTTTAGCAGAGTCAACTTAAATTATTCCCAAGTGGTTACTCCTTGCCATCCATTGATGGTTTGGTAATCCTCCACCAAGTAGCAGCACCTCTTTCAAAGCACTATAGAGCATGCTAGGTTATATCCTTTGCGGCTATAGGGTTATTCTTAATGTGATCTTCCCTGTTATGAATCCATTGGTCCGTCTCCAACTAACTTACCGGTCGCGGAAATATGAGTTCATCTCCATTCATCCTCTATTGGGTCCAGGGTTTCGGGGTGAGATAAGAGAGATAGAGAGGGATACACACAATACAAACAATAGTTTTCAAGAGACAGATTTTATTTGTGGCTGTCGAAAAAACATCAAACAAATGACAGCTCACAATCATCACATCTAACGTGGGTATATAACAGGGGTTTGGTCTTCTAAAGGTTAATAAATATTCAATGTCGTCAAACTCTTCAGGTCTTGTTTATGTCTGTGATGGCTTTTTCCGATCGTGCTTGTCCTTCTCAAGTTCTTTTTCCAGATCATCTCTGTTGACGCGAAGTCTCTCATGATGTCCTTCAATATTCCTGGAGTTGCGTTCCAAACTTCTAGATTTCAACATCCTTGGCATGAACCATGGTCCTATTGTCCTTCAGTTCCTGATGAATCTCCGGTGTCTCGAGGTTTTGCTCCACCAGCTTGGCTACTTTCAGCTTCTGTGTCCTGAGTTTTTCACGAAATGCTTCCTTGTCAAATACAGCTTCCTGAAGGTCCATCTTAAAATTCTTGATGTAATACTCCAGATCCTGGTGATACACTAGCTAAGGTTAAAACTTCATCTTTTGCTGATAGATGCTCCATTAGCCCTTTTTGTCATCCAATCCTTCTGACAAAATGCATGCTTAACTCAGCACGGTGACAATAGCATAAGCGGGCGATAACCTCATGGATAGCCGTGTTTATGCCCATTTCTTTGACATGAGCTATCATTCCATAGTTGATATCTCCTGTCTTGGGGTTTTCTTGATGACCAAAATCTTGAGTCTTGACGCTCCATGTTCCGGTATTTCTCTAACACACCTTCATCTCAGGTATCGGCAACTTCAATAGTCTGACAAATTCCATAAGGCTGGATCATAGGAAAAGTCTTCGTAGTGTTGTCTTTGGTTCAGGGTGAAGCTCTTCATCTAAAATATGTAAGCCAGGGGTTCTTCGGTAAAGAAATTCAGAAGGGCACAAGAATAACTTAATTGGATCCTATTCAGAGCCTTCCAAGTCACTTCACTCTGGGAATTCTTCAGAGCCTTCAAATTCTCCTAGTCTTCGGAGTCTTCAACCATTATAGTTTCCATTATTATAATGCACGGTAAAATCCTCTTCATTCCAAAGTGGTCTTAGTTGTCTGATATCTTGTACTTCTTGGAGTGATCTCATTAGTCGAATCTTCGCATGGTCAAAAGGGGAAATGGGTATAGTCTAACTAAAAGGGGAAATATTTGATAAAACTCAGAAAAGAAGAGAGGTAAACGATCCTTTTGAAAATAAAGTTGTAGAGAAAATATTTCCTATGGGCTTGCCAGTTTCTAGGGGTCATGTCCTATAGTCAACATGTGCTCTGATACCATCTTGTAGAGACCTGACCTCAGACGGTCAAGTCTCTGTGCTTAAGTGTCATCCCTGGATCGGAATGCTGACACACACAGTACTCGAGGATTTATAACAGAGGTAAATCACATGTATAAAGTAACATAAATACTATTACCTCAATCCAAATAGCGGAAGTAACAACAAGGTTGTGGATTCCCATCACCACCAATGGCAAAGTTGAGTGTAGAAATCGTAACACTAACGTATCACTTACTCATCGTAAGATTCCTTCAACATGAGATGTTATAGCCACAAAGGGTTAGTACATGGAATGTACTGACAAATTCACACTATAGAGCAATGCTGAAAATGGCTATCACTACATGCATATTTGGCTGGTGGGGCTCTAAGTTTAACATTTGCATAAAACTAATTTTCCCCTACAACAAAGGAATATATTTTATTTACTATAAAGTTTGTTGAAAACATTGAGAACGGTAACCCCATCTCAATCCCAATTAAAGTAATCATTAACCCAACCAGTTAATTAAATAAAGTGATGAAATCAACATGATAATTCAAGAATCAGATACACAAGATGTCCATAACCGGGGACACGGCTAACCATGATTAGTTTGTACACTTTGCAGAGGTTTGCGCATTTTTCCCCACAAGATTCAATCTCCTCCGTTGGATTTCTTGCACTACATGGTGTTTGAGAAACGGATGACGGAGACACAGTCTTTCAGAAACATTAAATCTTTACTCTGGGTGGACAGTTACACCTACTTTCCCCTACATCTGCTAGCCCACCACTGAAAGAGGTCATGCAACATACTCAACTATGCTAGAGCCCATAATAGCTTGTGGCTGCACACGGAAGTTTCTAGCATGAATAATCTTATGATCCCTTTGAGCCTGGGTGGCGAACCATAGGATGATCACACGGTAACCCCGGGATCTCCTAGGACAACACTGGTATAAGTGTCCAGGTAAACCACTGGTATATCCCCAGGGTGCCCCAACCAATCCACCCAGATGTTTTTTAAAGTAGCCACCTTAAGTTTAACCATTAATTAAAAAATAACTCTCACATATGTCATGGGTCACTCAAACCAAACCACGTCTACTAGCATAGCATATCAGTATAAGCATAACGTAGTAACACCCGGGGTTTGAATGCAATGCAATAGGTTCCTACCTCATCAACTACTTCCCAATACCCACATGTTATCAAATCCTAACCATGCAATGTTTGAGGGTTGAAACTAATGCATAAAAACTGGGTATGAAGAGTATGATCAAAGTGTGAACTTGCCTTGTACATTTTATGAAGATGATTCGCACTCATAACTCTTGATAGTTCTACTCGTCACACTCCGGTCAATCTATCGTGAGCAAGCAATTGCATACATAAGCACTCATGCAATAGAATCGAAGAAAAGACTTCAGAAAACTTCGAAAAAAAGAAATTAACTCTTGCAACAGAAAACAATTTCTAACAGCACCAAAATTGGGTGGATTTGGTCTTATCAGAAAGTTTAGGTCAAGAGCTTCGATTTGCAAAAAGAATCAACTAAATCGGAGCTACGAAACTCAAGTTATGATCAAAAGTAGTTTGAATATGAATCTGAACAAATTTCAAAATTTGAAAATTTCAAAAAGTTGATGTGACAGGTTCACTGGATAGGTGAAAACAAGACAAAATTATATGCGCTGGTTTCACCTAATTTGGATGAATGAATAAAAAGTTATGGTCATTTGAAAAATCAGGACCAAACTGTTTTACGAAAGAAAAAATAGCTACTTCTAAAAGAATTCTATGTTTAATGTATAAATACAGAGACTAATTGATAATCTAATTATTCTACCGTACTAGTCTAAAAATAATAAACTACGGGAGTATAAAAAGAAATAAATGAAGAAAGATATCATTATAAGGTAGGGAAAATACGACTTCGGAGAGAGGAGACAACTTCCAAAAGTCTCGCCGGAGAGAAGAAATAATTTTTCTTTAGTGAATTTAGTCAAATCAAAATATTAATTTAACCCGAATCGGATGATTTTTGAAGGCTCTATGGGTCTATATTTATAGATGGAAAAGAGGTTTAGAGATCAAAGGCTAGACAATGTGGCACTAAACATAGACAAAATATAGAAAAGAGAAAAGACATGCCTCGGATGGGCCTAAAGGCCTTCGGCCGGCGCGCGTACACTGCATGATGCAGTTTTTTTCCTTTTTCTTCAGAGTAATTGAAAAGAAAAAAAACTATGGAGAAGGAATATGGCCGGGTGGGCCTGGCCCATATAGGAAAAAAATGATGGGGCGCCCGTTGCTACTATGATGTGCACGTGCGCGACAGTTAGTGATGGGCCACATGTCCAGTTTTTGTTTTTTTAATAAAACAGAAAAGGGAAACTGAATAACGCAAATAGAAATAAAATTTTACATCGGCATATTATATATAAAAAATTTCCGGAATTTTTTCCATAAAACATGAACATATTTTTAGCGGCAAATAAATTCCGCAAAAATTTAAATAAATCAAACAGTGCTAATGGTTTATTTAAAAATCAAATAAAAATAGTTTAAAATACCAAAATAACTTCAAATTTATTTCTCTCCATTTTTCTAATGTAGGGAATCATTTTAACCTAATTTCCATATATCCTATTTTTGGAGAAAAATAATTTGAATAAAACCCAAATAACTCCAAATTGAAAAATAATTTCAAAGAGACTTTAATTTTGATTCTTTTAAACTTCCAACTCATATTTCACATGTCTTGAAGAAGTCATTTTATCTTCTCTCATGAAAATCATTGAGTTGCTTAAAATTTCTGAATTTGAAATAGTTCCAAATGGAATTCAAATCTTTTCAAAACCCTTTTCATTTAATTAAAATGGAAGAAGTCATATTATCTTCACTCTAGGGTTTTGTGATGAAAATAATTTGAATTCATGGAGATTAGAAAGCAAAGTGAAAGTTTTGGGAAAGTCATTTTATTCCCTCTCATTCAACTTTCAAAAAGTTTCAAATCCCACTCAATTTCACACAAGCAACCACACCACGATCAAACATTCAACCCAAAACTATTTATTAAATATAACATTCCAAAATTTAGATTTTTTGGATGTTACAGCTTTGCTGAAATGATTAGACCTATCTTTTTACATATGCATTTGACTGATATGCTTAAAATGATTCCTTATGCTAAGTACATGAAAGATATTGTTACAAATAAAAGAATACCGGAAGCTGAAATTTCCATCATGCTTGCTAATTATACTTTTAAGGGTGGAATGCCAAAGAAATTAGGAGATCCAGGAGTACCAACTATACCATGCTCCATTAAAAGAAATTATGTTAAAACTACTTATGTGATCTTGGAGCCGGTGTTAGTGTTATGCCTCTTTCTTTATATCGTAGACTTGATTTGAATAAGTTGACACCTACTGAAATATCTTTGCAAATGCATGATAAATCAACTGCTATATTTGTCGGTATTTATGAGGATGTGTCTGTTGTGGTTGCAAATGTTACTATTTTAACGGACTTCGTTATTTTTGATATTCCCGAGGATGATAATATGTCTATTATTCTTGATAGACCCTTTTTTTAATACTGCATGGGCTGTTATTGATTGCAACTAAGGCAATGTCACTTTTCATGTTAATGGTAATGAGCATACAGTACACTTTCCGAGGAAACAACCTCAAGTCCACAGTATCAATTCTATTGGAAAAATTCCAACGATTACTATTGGAGGTTCTGAATTCCCGCTTCATACTGTCAAGAAGAAATGTGATATTCTTATTGTTGGGGATGTGCATATCCCCTTTGAGGTAACTTAGTGTTATTCGAAAATTTTCCGGTTTCATGCGATTCGGAAAGAGTTTGTTAACAAGACTTGATCAACCTTGTTAGTGGATTCCTTTTGATGAGCATGAGATGGATGAAGTTAGAAAGCACAACTCTCTGTACGCTCTTTTTACTTTCTGTTATTTAGATTAAATAAAGAAAAAAAATAGTATTTTCTGTCTGTTTTCTGAATTATCCTTGCAATAAAAAATACCCCAAAAATAAAAGTTCTCCAAATGTCCTGAAAATTTTATATGATTTTTCTAGAATATTTAAGAATATTTGGCACTAAGAACACACCTAGGGGCCACACCACTTGGCCACGAGGGTCCAGGGCGCACCCACCCCCTGGGGCGCGCCCCCTGCCTCGTGGAGCCCACGTGGCCCCCCTCCACTAATTCCAGCACCCACACACTTCGTCTTCCTCCAGAAAATATCCTCCCACAGCTCAAACCCGAGTTCTAGCTCATCTTGCTGCCATTTTTGATCTCCTTGCTCAAAGCTCCATTCACAAAACTGCTTTGGGGGATTGTTCTTCGGTATGTGAATCCTCCAATGGTCCAATTAGTTTTTGTTCTAGTGCTTTATTTACTGCAAATTTTTGCTGCTTAGGTGACCCTATTCTTGAGCTTGCATGTCAAATTTATGTGGTCAAAAGTAGTTCTAATGCATGATATGACCTCTGGGCACTTGTAGGAGTAGTTGCTATCAATCTTGTTGAGTTTGATTCACTTTTATTTTGAGTCACTAAAAATTTCAGAAATTTTTCTGAGAAAGAAAATGATGAAAAGATTGTTGAGGGGCTCTTCGAGCCGAAGCTCGAAGGATAAGCAAAGTGAAGAGAATAAGAAGCCCAAATATAATCTCCCTCGCACCGCGGAGGCCTCATCGACTTCCTCCATGACCAGCGCGAACAGTATCTCCTCCTCACTAATATTTTTGTGCAAATTTTTTTACTTTCATGCTAAGAAATCACCACCTTCAGTGGAATTTCACTTATATGACGAGGTTAAGGAGATGTCACTATATGATTTTTGTCGGGTCTGTAAGATACCCTTTGCGTGCAGCATCGAGGAACCACATCGTAATGACGTGGAGGGGTTTATTGATACAATTGTTGTAGGGGAAACGAGGAAGGTTTCCTATGCAAGAATTACTAGCATACATTTTCCTGTTCTACGTTACTTTGCAATATTTGCTAGTAGATGCTTAATTGGTCGTGGGAACAGTGGAAATCTCAGTGCTCCTGATATTGTTATTTTGCGCCATGCTTTGTTTCCTGACACCACTTCCAGTTTAGGCGCTATTGTTGGTAAACGATTAAATCTGAACCGTACAAAGGGCCCCATCTTCGGTGGCATCTTTGCTTCGTTCCTTGCTGCACACTTTAGGATACCTATTAGGCATTATGAGAAAGAGGAAAAGTTGTTGCCTCCTATTTTTCTAGATTATAAGAGTATGGCAGCACATGATTTTATTGTTAAGGATAAGAAGAAGATTCTTAAGTATAAATTGATATTTGATAAAAACTACTGTGAGATTATTACCTTGCCTGCACCCACTTTGTTTAACATATCTTCAGGCACGTACCTCATTTTATCGGAGGCCATTCATGCATACTGGAGCCTGACACCAGCTCCAGAGCCTGAGCCGGAGCCACCCCTTGACCCTTATCGACAGTCTTTATCAGTGGGATCCGGAGGAGATCGCCAACTAGTGGCACCTAGAGGACACTCCTCCGTACACCGGAGAGGGCAACTTTGAGCCATGGCCATAGACCAACTTAGGCCAAAAGCCTAAGCTTGGGGGAGTACGTATTTCTCACCGACATTACATTCATGTTCACACACTCATTCTAGCTGTCGGTGCTCATACTATTTCATTGTACTATCCATGCTAGTTTAGTTTCTTTTCCAGCTTTTTTCTTGTGTGTTTGAAAAACCTTAAGAAAAACAAAAAAATTAGCTGTAGCTTTTAGCTAGTTTACTTTCCATGCTTATAGTAGTAGTAATTAAAAAGCAAACCCAAAAAGATTTATCGTTCGTCTTTTGCTTGTTGGGAGCTTTCCCGTGTAAATAGTTTTATTTCTTTTCTTTGGGGGTCGAGAGGAGAAGACCATGATGAAAATGTTGAGTGGCTCTCTTATGCATTATTGTTGATTTAACAAAGAGCCCATATTACCTTGTCTTCTCCCTTGTATTGAATGCTTGCAGATTCCATCTTAGTCCAATGCACGTGCACTATTATTATTATCCACACCGTTCGGTTGTGCAAGTGAAGGGCAATAATGACGATATATGATGGACTGATTGAGATGAGAGAAGCTGGTATGAACTCGACCTATCTTGTTTTTGTAAATATGATTAGTTCATCATTCCTAATTCAACCTATTATGAAAGAAACATGTTTGCAATGACAATTAGAGATTATAGTTGCTCATGCCATGCTTAATCAGATAGGAGTTTGTAATGGTTTACCTTGCGTGCCAACATGCTATTAAAATGGTTGTGATGTGGTATGATAGGGTGGTATCCTCCTTTGAACGATTCGAGTGGCTTGACTTGGCACATGTTCACGCATGTAGTTGAAACAAAATCAACATAGCCTCCATGATATTTATGTTCATGGTGAATTACATCCTACTCATGCTTGCACTCAGTGTTGATTAATTTTAATGCATGTTCATGACTGTTGTCGCTCTCGAGCTGGTCACTTCCCAGTCTTTTTCTAGCCTTCACTTGTACTAAGCTGGAATACTGCTTGTGCATCCACTTCCATAAACCCCAAAGTTGTTCCATATGAGTCCACCATACCTTCCTATATGCGGTATCTACCTGCCGTTCCAAGTAAATTTGTATGTGCCAAACTCTAAACCTTCAAATGAAATTCTGCTTTGTATGCTTGAATAGCTCATGTATCAACTAGGGCTGTCTATATCTTCCATGCTAGGTGGGTTATTCTCACGAGGAGTGGACTCCTCTCCTCATTCACGAGAAAATGGCTGGTAACCGGGATGCCCAGTCCCATGCTTAAATTAAAATAATTGCAAACAAAACTCCCTCAGGATTGTTGTTAGTTGGAGGCACCTGTTGTTTCGGACAAGCCATGGATTGATGTTTGTTGGTGGTGGGGGAGTATAAACTTTACCATTCTGTTTGGGAACCGCCTATAATGTGTGTAGCATGGAAGATATCAAGATATCTCGGTTGTTATGTTGATAATGAAAGTATGCCACTCAAAATATTATTCATCTCTATTTCAAAATTGAGCTCTGGCACCTCTACAAATCTCTGCTTCCCTCTGCGAAGGGCCTACCTATTTACTTTTATGTTGAGTCATCATCCTCTTATTAAAAAGCACCAGTTGGCGAGCACCGCTGTCATTTGCATGCATTACTATTAGTTTACGTTGAGTATGACCGTGACTAGATCTCTTTTACCATGAATTACAATGTTTAGTCAGTCCTTGAACTTTAGAGGTGCTCTGCATTTATGTTTTGCGGTCTCAGAAAGGGCTAGCGAGATACCATCTTGTTATATCATATTATGATTATTTTGAGAAATTGTTTTCATCCGAGATTTACTATTATTGCTTGCTAGTTGATTATGCCATTGATATGAGTAAACATGAGACCTAAATGTTATTGTGAATATGGTCAGTTCATAATCTTTGCTGAAAACTTGAATGTTGGCTTTACATATTTACAACAACAAGATCAAACAGAGTTTGTAAAAGTTTTTCTTTATCACTTTCAGTTTTTCAACTGAATTGCTTGAGGACAAGCAAAGGTTTAAGCTTGGGGGAGTTGATACGTCTCCATCGTATCTACTTTTCCAAACACTTTTAACCTTGTTTTGGACTCTAACTTGCATGATTTGAATGGAACTAACCCGGACTGACGCTGTTTTCAGCAGAATTGCCATGGTGTTATTTTTGTGCAGAAATAAAAGTTCTCCGAATGACCTGAAACTTCACAGATAATATTTTTGGAATTTATAAAAAATACTGGCGAAAGAATCAACACCAGAGGGCCCACACCCTGTCCACGGGGGTGGGGGGCACGCCCACCCCCCTGGGGCGCGCCCCCTGTCTCGTGGGCCCCCTGAGGCTCCACCAACCTCAACTCTAACTCTATATATTCACGTTCGGGAAGAAAAAAAATCAGAGAGAAGGATTCATCGCGTTTTAAGATATAGAGCCATCACCAAGCCCTAATATCTCTTGGGAGGGCTGATCGGGAGTCCGTTCGGGGCTCCGGAGAAGGGAATCTGTAGCCATCATCATCATCATCAACCTTCCTCCATCACCAATTTCATGATGCTCACCGCCGTGCGTGAGTAATTCCATCGTAGGCTTGCTGGACGGTGATGGGTTGGATGAGATTTATCATGTAATTGAGTTAGTTTTGTTAGGGTTTGATCCCTAGTATCCATTATGTTCTGAGATTGATGTTGCTCTAACTTTGCTATGCTTAATGCTTGTCACTAGGGCCCAAGTGCCATGATTTTAGATCTGAACCTATTATGTTTTCATGAATATATGTAAGTTCTTGATCCTATTTTGCCAGTCAATAGTCACCTACCATGTGTTATGATCCGGTAACCCCGAAGTGATAATAATCGGGACCACTCCTGGTGATGACCGTAGTTCGAGGAGTTCATGTATTCACTAAGTGTTAATGCTTTGTTCCGGTACTCTATTAAAAGGAGGCCTTAATATCCCTTAGTTTCCGATAGGACCCCGCTGCCGGGGGAGGGTAGGACAAAAGATGTCATGCAAGTTCTTTTCCATAAGCACGTATGACTATATTCGGAATACATGCCTACATTACATTGATGAACTGGAGCTAGTGCTGTGTCACCCTATGTTATAACTGTTGCATGAGGAATCGCATCGGACATACTTATCCATCACTGATCCAATGCCTACGAGCTTTTCACATATTGATCTTTGCTTAGTTACTTTTCCGTTGCCACTTTTACAATCACTACAAAAACTACTACTGTTACTTTTACCACCGTTACCGCTACTTCCATATTACTTTGCTACTAAATACTTTGCCGCAGATATTAAGTCTTTCGGGTGCAGTTGAATTGACAACTCAACTGTTAATACTTGAGAATATTCTTTGGCTCCCATTGTGTAGAATCAATAAATTTGGGCTGAATACTCTACCCTCGAAAACTGTTGCGATCCCCTATACTTGTGGGTTATCAGTTTCCAATCAATACGATTACATCATGGTCTCATGGATAATAAACGATTATCATGAACAAGGAAATATAATAATAACCACTTTATTCTTGCCTCTAGGGAATATTTTTAGCAGTCTCCCGCTTGAACTAGATTCAATAATCTAGCATTACATGGTAATTGATCTAACACCCATAGAGTTCTGGTGTTGATCATGATTTACCCATGGAAGAGGTGTAGTCAACGGATCTACAACATTCATATCTGTATGTATCTTGCAAATGTTTATGTCTTCCTCCTTGATGTAATCGCGGAGGGAATTGAAGCGTCGCTTTATGTGTCTGGTCCTCTTATGAAACCTTGGTTCCTTGGCTAGAGGAATGGCACCAGTGTTGTCACAAAATAGAGTCATTGGGTCTAGTGCACTGGGCACAACTCCAAGATCTGTCATGAACTGCTTCATCCAGACACCTTCCTTCGCTGCCTCCGAGGCAGCCATGTACTCCACTTCACATGTAGAATCGGCTACCACGCTCCGCTTGGAACTGCACCAGCTTGCCCCTCCACCGTTTAGAACATATATGTATCCGGTTTGAGACTTAGAGTCATCCAGATCAGTGTCAAAGATTGCATCGACGTAACCCTTTACGACGAGCTCTTGATCACCTCCATAAACGAGAAACATTTCCTTAGTCCTTTTTAGGTACTTAAGGATATTCTTCACCGCTGTCCAGTGATCCATTCCTGGATTACTTTGAAACCTTCCTGCCATACTTATGGCAAGGCTGACATCTGGTCTTGCGCACAACATCGCATACATGATAGAGCCTATGGCAGAAGCATAGGGGATGACACTCATCTTTTCTGTATCCTCTGTAGTCGCTGGGCATTGATTCTGACTCAACTTCACACCTTGCAAAACAGGCAAGAACCCCTTCTTGGACTAATCCATTTTGAACTTCTTCAAAATCTTATCATGGTATGTGCTTTGTGAAAGTCCTATTTGTTGGGGAACGCAGTAATTCAAAAAATTTGCCTACGATCACGCAAGATCTATATAGGAGAAGCATAGAAACGAGCGGGAAGAGTGAGTCCACGTACCCTCGTAGACCGAAAGCGAAATCGTTATATAACAGGGTTGATGTAGTCGAACGTCTTCGCGATCCAACCGATCAAGTATCGAACGCACGAAACATCCACGATCTGCACACGTTCAGCTCGGTGACGTCCCTCGAACTCTAGATCCAGCTAAGGTCGAGGGAGAGTTTCTCAACACGATGGCATGGTGATGGTGATGTTGAAGTTACCGACGCAGGGCTTCGCCTAAGCACTATGATAATATGACCGAGGTGGAAATCTGTGGAGGGGGGCACCACACACGGCTAAGAGATCAACTTGTGTGTCTATGGGGTGCCCCCTCCCCCGTATATAAAGGAGGGGAGGAGGAGGAGGGCCGGCCTCAAGGGGTGCGCCCAAGGGGGGGATTCCTACTCCTAGTAGGAGTAGGTTTCCCCCTTTCCTAGTCCAAGTAGGAGAAGAAGGAAGGATAGGGAGAGGGAGAAGGAAAGAGGGGGGCGCCGCCCCCTCCTAGTCCAATTCGGACCAGCCCATGGGGAGCGCGCTGCCTCCCCTTGTGGCCCTTCTCTCCTTTCCACTAAAGCCCAATAAGGCCCAATACTTCCCCCGTGAATTCCCGTAACTCCCCGGTTCTCCGAAAAATACCCGAATCACTTAGAACCTTTCCGAAGTCTGAATATAGCCTTCCAATATATGAATCTTTACCTCTCGACCATTTCGAGACTCCTCGTCATGTCCGTGATCTCATCCGGGACTCTGAACAAACTTCGGTCATCAAATCACATAACTCATAATACAAATCGTCATCAAACGTTAAGCGTGTGGATCCTACGGGTCCGAGAACTATGTAGACATGACCGAGACACATTCCGGTCAATAACTAATAGCGGAACCTAGATGCTCATATTGGCTCCTACATGTTCTACAAAGATCTTTATCGGTCAAACCGCATAACAACATACATTGTTCCCTTTTTCATCGGTATGTTACTTGCCCGAGATTCGATCGTTGGTATCATCATACCTAGTTCAATCTCGTCACTGGCAAGTCTCTTTACTCGTTCCGTAATGCATCATCCCACAACTAACTCATTAGTCACATTGCTTGCAAGGCTTATAGTGATGTGCATTACCGAGAGGGCCCAGAGATACCTCTCCGACAATCGGAGTGACAAATCCTAATCTCGATCTATGCCAACTCAACAAACACCATCGGAGACACCTGTAAATCATCTTTATAATCACCCAGTTACATTGTGACGTTTGATAGCACACTAAGTGTTCCTCCGGTATTCGGGAGTTGGATAATCTCATAGTCATAGGAACATGTATAAGTCATGAAGAAAGCAATAACAATAAACTAAATGATCATAGTGCTAAGCTAACAGATGGGTCTAGTCCATCACATCTTTCTCTGATGATGTGATCCCGTTCATCAAATAACAACACATGTCTATGGTCAGGAAACATAACCATCTTTGATTAACGAGCTAGTCAAGTAGAGGCATACTAGGGACACTTTGTTTGCCTATGTATTCACACATGTACTAAGTTTCTAGTTAATACAATTCTAGCATGAATAATAAACATTTATCATGATATAAGGAAATACAAATAACAACTTTATTATTGCCTCTAGGGCATATTTCCTTCAGTCTCCCACTTGCACTAGAGTCAATAATCTAGTTCACATCATCATGTGATTTCACATCAATAGTTCACATCTTTATGTGATTAGTTCACATCTTCATGTGATTAATACCCAAAGGATTTACTAGAGTCAATAATCTAGTTCACATCGCTATGTGATTAACACCCAAAGAGTGATCATGTTTTTCTTGTGAAAGAAGTTTAGTCTATGGGTCTGCAACATTCAGATCCGTATGTATTTTGCAAATTTCTGTGTCGATAATACTCTACATGGAGCTACTCTAGCTAATTGTTCCCACTTTCAATATGTATCTAAATCGAGACTTAGAGTCATCTAGATCGGTGTCAAAAGCTTGCATCAATGTAACCCTTTACGACGAACTCTTTTATCACCTCCATAACCGAGAAATATTTCCTTAGTCCTCTAAGGATAATTTTGACTGTTGTCCAGTGATCTACTGCTAGATCACTATTTGTACTCCCTTGACAAAATCATGCTAAGGTATACAATAGGACTGGTACCCAGCATAGCATACTTTATAGAACCTATGACTGAGGCATAGGGAATGACTTTTCATTCTCTTTCTATTTTCTACTGTGGTCGGGTTTTGAGTCTTTACTCAACTTGACACCTTGCAACACAGGAAAGAACTCCTTCTTTGACTGTTCCATTTTGAACTACTTCAAAATCTTGTCAAGGTATGTACTCACTGAAAAAATCTTATCAAGCGTCTTGATCTATCTCTATAGATCTTGATGCTCAATGTGTAAGCAGCTTCACCGAGGTCTTTCTTTGAAAAACTCCTTTCAAACACTCCTTTATGCTTTCCAGAAAAATTCTACATCATTTCCGATCAACAATATGTCACTCACATATACTTATCAGAAAGGCTGTAGTGCTCCCACTCACTTTCTTGTAAATACAGGCTTTTCCAAAAGTTTGTATAAAACTATATGCTTTGATCAACTCATCAAAGCGTATATTCCAACTCCGAGATGCTTGCAACAGTCCATAGATGGATCGCCGGAGCTTGCACACTTTGTTAGCACCTTTAGAATTGACAAAACCTTCTGGTTGCATCATATACAACTCCTTTTAATAAATCCATTAAGGAATGTAGTTTTGATATCCATTTGCCAGATTTCATAAAATGCGGCAACTGCTAACATGATACGGACCGACTTTTAAGCATCGATACGAGTGAAAAAATCTCATCGTAGTCAACACCTTGAACTTGTCGAAAACCGTTTGCGACAATTCGAGCTTTGTAGATAGTAACACTACTATCAACATCGTCTTCCTCTTGAAGATCCATTTATTCTGAATGGCTCACCGATCATCGGGCAAGTAAATCAAAGTCCATACTTAGTTCTCATACATGGATCCCATCTCAGATTTCATGGCCTTAAGCCATTTCACGGAATCTGGGCTTATCATCGCTTCCTCATAGTTCATAGGTTCGTCATGGTTTAGTAACATGACTTCTAGAACAGGATTACCTTACTACTCTGGTGTGGAACTTACTCTGGTTGACCTACGAGGTTCGGTAGTAACTTGATCTGAAGTTTCATGATCATCATCATTAACTTTCTCACTAATTGGTGTAGGCATCTCTGGAACTGATTTGTGTGATGAACTACTTTCCAATTCGGGAGAAGGTACAGTTACCTCATCAAGTTCTACTTTTCTCCCACTCACTTCTTTTGAGAGAAACTCCTTCTCTAGAAAGGATCCACTCTTAGCAACGAAGATCTTGCCTTTGGATCTGATAGAAGGTGTACCCAACAGTTTCTTTTGGGTATCCTATGAGGACGCACTTCTCCGATTTGGGTTTGAGCTTATCAGGCTGAAACTTTTTCACATAAGCATCGCAACCCCAAACTTTAAGAAACGATAGCTTAGGTTTGTTGCTAAACCACAGTTCATACGGTGTCCTCTCAACAGATTTTTAGACGGTGCCCTATTTAACGTGAATGCAGCTGTCTCTAATGCATAACCCCAAAACGATAGTGGTAAATCGGTAAGAGACATCATAGATCGCACCATATCTAATAAAGTACGGTTATGACATTCGGACACACCATTAAGCCATGGTGTTCCAGGTGGCATGAGTTGCGAAACTATTCAACATTATTTCAACTGAAGGCCAAACTCGTAACTCAAATATTTCGTCTCCGCGATCAGATCATAAAATCTTTATTTTCTTGTTACGATGATTCTCCACTTCACTCTAAAATTCTTTGAACTTTTCAAACGTTTCAGACTTGTGTTTCATTATGTAGATATACTCATATCTGCTCAAATCATCTGTGAAGGTCAGAAAATAATGATACCCGCCGCGAGCGTCAACACTCATCGGACCGCATACATCAGTATGTATTATTTCCAATAAGCCAGTGGCTCGCTCCATTGTTCTGGAGAACGGAGTCTTAGTCATCTTGCCCATGAGGCATGGTTCGCAAGCATCAAATGATTCATAATCAAGTGATTCCAAAAGTCCATCCGCATGAAGTTTCTTCATGAGCTTTACACCAATATGACCTAAATGGCAGTGCCCCAAGTATGTTGCACTATCATTGTCAACTTTGCATCTTTTGGCATCAATATTATGAATATGTGTATCACTACGATCGAGATTCAATAAAACATTTATATTAAGTGTATGACCATAGAAGTTTTTATTCATGTAAATAGAAAAACAATTATTCTTTGACTTAAATGAATAACCGTATTGCAATAAACATGATCCAATCATATTCATGCTCAACGCAAACACCAAATAACATTTATTTTAGGTTCAACACTAATCCCGAAGGTAAATGGAGTGTGCGATGGTGATCTTATCAACCTTGGAATCATTTCCAACACACATCGTCACCTTGCCCTTAACTAGTCTCAGTTCATTTTGCAACTCCTGTTTTGAGTTACTAATCTTAGAAACTGAACCGATATCAAATACCCTAGGGTTACTCTGAACACTAGTAAAGTACACATCAATAACATGTATATCAAATATACTTTTGTTAACTTTTCCATCCTTCTTATCCGCCAAGTATTTAGGGTTGTTCCGCTTCCAGTGACCATTCCATTTGCAGTAGAAGCACTCAATTTCAGGCTTAGGTCTAGCTTTGGGCTTCTTCACGGGAGCGGCAACTTGCTTGCCATTCTTCTTGAAGTTCCCTTTCTTTCCCTTGCCCTTTTACTTGAAACTAGTGGTATTGTCAACCATCAACACTTGATGCTTTTTCTTGATTTCTACCTTTGACAATTTCAGCATCGTGAAGAGCTTGGGAATCGTTTCCGTTATCCCTTGCATATTATAGTTCATCACAAAGTTCTAGTAACTTGGTGATAGTGACTAGAGAACTCTGTCAATCACTATCTTATCTGGAAGATTAACTCCCACTTGATTCAAGTGATTGTAGTACTCAGACATTCTGAGCACATGCTCACTAGTTGAGCTATTATCCTCCATCTTGTAGGCAAAGTACTTGTCAGAGGTCTCATACCTCTTAACACGGGCATGAGTCTGAAATACTAATTTCAGCTCTTGGAACATCTCATATGCTCCGTGGCATTCAAAATGTTTTTGAAGTCCCGGTTTTAAGCCGTAAAGTATGGCGCACTAAACTATCAAGTAGTCATCATACCAAGCTTGTCAAACGTTCATAAAATCTACATCTGCTCCCGCAAAAGGTCCGTCACCTAGCGGTGCATCAAGGACATAATTCTTCTGTGCAGCAATGAGGATAATCCTCAGATCACGGAGCTAGTCCGCATCATTGCTACTAACATCTTTCAACATAGTTTTCTCTAGGAACATATTATAAATAAAACGGGGAAGCTATACGCGAGCAATTGATCTACAACATAGATATGCAAATACTATCAAGACTAAGTTCATGATAAATTTAAGTTCAATTAATCATATTACTTAAGAACTCCCACTTAGATAGACGTCCCTCTAGTCATCTAAATGATTACGTTATCCATATCAACTAAATCATGTCTGAACATCACGTGAGATGGAGAAGTGTTCAATGGTGAACATCACTATGTTGATCATATCTACTATATGATTCACGCTCGACCTTTCGGTCTCAGTGTTCCAAGGCCATATCTGCATATGCTAGGCTCATCAAGTTTAACATGAGTATTCTTCTTGTGCAAAAATGGCTTGCACCCGTTTTATGTGAACGTAGAGCCTATCACACCCGATCATCACGTGGTGTCTCAGCACGAAGAGCTGTCGCAATGGTGCATACTCAGGGAGAACACTTATACCTTGAAATTTTAGTAAGGGATCATCTCATAATGCTACCGTCGTACTAAGAAAAATAAGATGCATAAAAGGTAAACATCACATGCAATCAAAATATGTGACATGATATGGCCATCATCATCTTGTGCCTTTGATCTCCATCTACAAAGTACCGTCATGATCTCCGTCGTCACCAGCATGACACCATGATCTCCATCATCTTGATCTCTATCAACGTGTCGTCACATGGTCGTCTCGCCAACTATTGGTTTTGCAACTATTGCTATCGCAAATCGATAAAGTAAAGCAATTATATAGCGCTTGCATCTTATGCAATAAAGAGACAACCATAAGGCTCCTGCCAGTTGCCGATAACTTTAACAAAACATGATCATCTCATACAACAATTTATATCTCATCACGTCTTGACCATATCACATCACAACATGCCCCGCAAAAACAAGTTAGACGTCCTCTACTTTGTTGTTGCAAGTTTTACGTGGCTGCTACGGGCTTAGCAAGAACCGTTCTTACCTACACATCAAAAACCACAATGATTTTTTCGTCAAGTGTGCTGTTTTAACCTTCATCAAGGACCGGGCATAGTCACACGTGATTCAACTAAAGCTGGAGAAACAGACACCCGCTAGCCACCTGTGTGCGAAGCACGTCGGTAGAACTAGTCTCATGAACGCGGTCATGTAATGTCGGTCTGGGCCACTTCATCCAACAATACCGCCGAATCAAAGTATGACATGCTGGTAAGCAGTATGACTATTAACGCCCACAACTCTTTGTGTTCTACTCATGCATATAACATCTACGCATAGACCTGGCTCGGATGCCACTATTGGGGAACGTAGTAATTCAAAAAAATTGCCTACGATCACGCAAGATCTATCTAGGAGAAGCATAGAAACGAGCGGGAAGAGTGAGTCCACGTACCCTTGTAGACCGAAAGCGGAAGCGTTAAGTAATGCGGTTGATGTAGTCAAATGTATTCACGATCCAACCGATCAAGTACCGAACGCAGAAACCCCCGCGATCTGCACACGTTCAGCTCGGTGACGTCCCTCGAACTCTAGATCCAGCTGAGGCCAAGGGAGAGTTTCATCAGCACGACGGCGTGGTGATGTTGAAGTTACTGACGCAGGGCTTCGCCTAAGCACTACGATAATATGACCGAGGTGGAAATCTGTGGAGGGGGGCACCGCACATGGCTAAGATTTCAACTTGTGTGTCTATGGGGTGCCCCCTCCCCTGTATATAAAGGAGGGGAGGAGGAGGAGGGCCGGCCTCAAGGGGTGCGCCCAAGGGGGGGATTCTTACTCCTAGTAGGAGTAGGTTTCCCCCTTTGCTAGTCCAAGTAGGAGAAGAAGGAAGGAGAGGGAGAGGGAGAAGGAAAGAGGGGGGCGCCGCCCCCTCCTAGTCCAATTCGGACCAGCCCATGGGGGGCGCACTGCCTCCCCTTGTGGCCCTTCTCTCCTTTCCACTAAAGCCCAATAAGGCCCAATACTTCCCCCGGTGAATTCCCGTAACTCCCCGGTTCTCCGAAAAATACCCGAATCCCTCGGAACCTTTCCGATGTTCGAATATAGCCTTCCAATATATGAATCTTTACCTCTTGACCATTTCGAGACTCCTCATCATGTCCGTGATCTCATCCTGGACTCCAAACAAACTTCGTTCATCAAATCACATAACTCATAATACAAATCGTCATCGAACGTTAAGCGTGCGGACCCTACGGGCGAGTGAAGGAAATATGCCCTAGAGGCAATAATAAAGTTATTATTTATTTCCTTATATCATGATAAATGTTTATTATTCATGCTAGAATTGTATTAACCGAAAACATAATACATGTGTGAATACATAGACAAACAGAGTGTCACTAGTATGCCTCTACTTGACTAGCTCGTTGGTCAAAGATGGTTATGTTTCCTAACCATAGACATGAGTTGTCATTTGATAAACGAGATCACATCATTAGGAGGATGATGTGATTGACTTGACCCATTCTGTTAGCTTAGCACTTGATCGTTTTTAGTTTACTGCTATTGCTTTCCTCATGACTTATACATGTTCCTATGACTATGAGATTATGCAAGTCCCCATTACCGGAGGAACACTTTGTGTGCTACCAAACGTCACAACAAAACTGGGTGATTATAAAGGTGCTCCACAGGTGTCGCCAATGGTACTTGTTGAGTTGGCATAGATCGAGATTAGGATTTGTCACTTCGATTGTCGGAGAGGTATCTCTGGGCCCTCTCGGTAACACACATCACTATAAGCCTTGCAAGCAATGCAACTAATGAGTTAGTTGCGGGATGATGCATTACAGAACGAGTAAAAAGACTTGCCGGTAACGAGATTGAGCTAGGTATTGAGATACCAGCGATCGAATCTCGGGCAACTAACATACCAATGACAAAGGGAACAACATATGTTGTTATGCGGTTTGACCGATAAAGATCTTCGTAGAATACGTAGGAGCCAATATGAGCATCCAGGTTCCACTATTGGTTATTGACCACAGACGTGTCTTGGTCATGTCTACATAGTTCTCAAACTCGTAGGGTCCGCATGCTTAACATTCGGTGACGATCGGTATTATGAGTTTATGTGATTTGATGTACCGAAGGTAGTTTGGAGTCCCGGATGTGATCACGGACATGATGAGGAGTCTCGAAATGGTCGAGACATAAAGATTGATATATTGGACGACTATATTCGGATACTGGAAGTGTTCCGGGTGATTTCGAAGAAAACCGGAGTGCCGGAGGGTTACCGGAACCCCCCCGGGAGAAGTAATGGGCCACATGGGCCTTAGTGGAGAGAGAGAGGGCCGTCCAGGTAAGGCCGCGCGCCCCCTCCCCCTTTGGTCCGAGTTGGACTAAGGAAGGGGGGGCGGCGCCCCCTTTCCTTCTCCCTCTCCTCCTTCCTTTCCCCCCTCCTAGTAGGAGTAGGAAAGGGGAGTCCTACTCCTACTAGGAGGAGGACTCCTCCTCCTGGCACGCCCTGCAAGGGCCGGCCGGCCTCCCCCTTGCTCCTTTATATACGGGGGGCAGGGGGCACCCTAGGACACACAAGTTGATTGTTCCAAGCCGTGTGCGGTGTCCCCCTCCACCATAATCCACCTCGATCATATCCTAGCGGTGCTTAGGCGAAGCCCTGCGTCGGTAGCAACATCATCACCATCATCACGCCTCGTGCTAAGGGAACTCTCCTGTGAAGCTCTGCTAGATCGGAGTTCGTGGGACATCATCGAGCTAAGCGTGTGCTGAACTCAGAGGTGACGTACGTTCGGTACTTGGATCGGTCGGATCGTGAAGATGTACGACTACATCAACCACGTTCTCATAACGCTTCCGCTTATGGTCTACGAGGGTACGTGGACGATACTCTCCTCTCTCGTTGCTATGCATCACCATGATCTTGCGTGTGCATAGGAAAATTTTGAAATTACTAAGTTCCCCAACAATGGTATCAGAGCCAGGTTTATGCATAGATGTTATATGCATGAGTAGAACACAAGTGAGTTGTGGGCAATACAAGTCATACTACTTACCAGCATGTCATACTTTGGTTCGGCGGTATTCTTGGATGAAGCGGCCTGGACCAACATTACGCGTACGCTTACACGAGACTACTTCTACCGACATGCTTTGCACACAGGTGGCTGGCGGGTGTCAGTTTCCCAACTTTAGTTGAATCGAGTGTGACTACGCCCGGTACTTGTTGAAGGTTAAAACAACACTAACTTGACAAAATATCATTGTGGTTTTGATGCGTAGGTAAGAATGGTTCTTGCTCAGCCCAAGGCAGCCACGTAAAACTTGTAACAACAAAGTAGAGGATGTCTAACTTGTTTTTGCATGGCATGTTGTGATGTGATATGGTCAAGGCATGATGCTATATTTTATTGTATGAGATGATCATGTTTTGTAACGGAGTTATCGGCAACTGGCAGGAGCCATATGGTTGTCGCTTTATTGTATTCAATGCAATCGCCCTGTAATTGCTTTACTTTATCACTAAAACGGTATTTGGCGAGACAACAACGATGCTATGGTGGAGATCAAGGTGTCACGCTGGTGACGATGGTGATCATGACAGTGCTTTGGAGATGGAGATCAAAGGGACAAGACGATTGTAACATCCCAAATTTTTAATTTGGAATGCTATACATTAGATCATCATTGCATATCATAATTTATTTGCTTTTGGTTTTGATCCTAGAAATTCTACGCAACTCAAGGACCCACGGAGAGAGTTGGGGATTTCGTTATTTTCATATTTGAGTTTTCTTAAATTTTGAGAATAGGATCATTTGATTTTAATTATTTTATCATCAATTATTTCTATTACAAAATATGAGAGAGGGAATAAAATGACTTTCCCAAAATAAAGAAATACTGAGGATTTAATAAAAAAAATCAAATAAGATTTTATTTGGTTTTATTTGCTATTTTATTTGAATTTAGGAAAAATGCGCGTTTTTCAAAATTGCATTTAGGCCCCAAATAAATTTTCACCTTGTGCGGCTTGATTTTAGAAGCCGGGGAAAATTTATTTTGGGATTTTTGGAGTCCATTTAGTATTTCTTTTATTTGTTTTTCTGCACGGAATAATTTAAAAAAACGCAACCGACCTATGGGCCGTGTCCAACCCGGACACCAGGCCTGTCCAAGCTTTATAAGCCGGGGAGCCCAGCCCGGGACCTCCCCAAACCCTAGCGCGCCGCCTCGCCGCCCCAGCGCCGCCGCCGCCGCCCCGCGCCGCCGCTGACCGCCGCCGCCACCGCGCCGCCGCCGACCGCCGCCGCTGCTGGATCCCCGCCGCCGCCGCCGGAGCCTCGCCGGAGTTGCCGGGTAGTTTTTTTAGACGCCGTTTTTCCCGAAAAACCGTTCGGTTTTTTCGACGGTTTTGTTCATTTTTTAGTTTCGGTTTTTTTAAATAGATTGGTTTTTCCGATTTATTTAAATAGCAAGCGTTCGTTCGTTCGTTCGTTCTAGCGAACGTTCGTCGTTTTTCTTTTCTCGGATTAAATCCGCGATTTTTCTGATCGCGATTCCTGATCCGATTTTCGTTTTTTATAACTTTTCGCTTGTTTATCGGAATCAGGCGATTCAAGCGCCTGGAGTTTCGTCTCGAAATCCTCTATCCGTTTAACCAACTTAAATAAGTTTTTGCCACTCTAAAAATTGCCCTAGATCCAGAATAGTAAACAAAGCCTGTTTCTTTTGCCGTTTGACTTTCGTTGCTTCGTTTGATTTGATTCTTTTTTCAAACCGGAGTTCTTAAGTTGAACTTTCTGGTTAGATCTCTTATTTGAGTTTTACCTGTGCATTAGATGAATACTTATTGTATGCTTGTTTGTTTGTCTGCGATAGAATACCCGGAGTGCGCCGCCTGTTACTTCGAATCTCTAGGTTTCGCGGATCATCAGCAAGGCAAGTAACACTTTGATCATACCTCCTACTACCCAGTTTTATTGCATTAGATCAATCCTCAAACATTGCATGATTAGGATCTAATTAAATTGTGGGATGGGAAGTAGTTGAGGTAGTACCTATCACCTGTTGTATTATCAAACCTTTGGGAGTTACTTCTACGTTTGCCTATTATGCCATGCTATGCTAGTAGACGTGGATTGGGTGAGTGATATCCATGACAGATGTGAGTTTGTTAATTAATGGTTTATCTAAGGTGGAAACTTAAACACACATATGGGTGGATTGAGGTACCTGGGTATTCCAGGATTGCCTGTTTTTCTTTATGGACCGCCACCCAGGCCCAAAGGGATCATGAGATTTTTCATACTAGAAACTTCCGTGTGCAGCCACAAGCTATTATGGGCTCTAGCATAGTTGATTAAGTCGTGCGAACTCTTACAGGGTAGACTAGCAGATGTAGGGGAAAGTAGGTGTAACGGTCTATCCATCGTAAGGTGCTAGCGCTTCTGAAAGACTATGTATCGGTCATCCGTTTCTCAAACACCGTGTAGTGCGAGAAACCAAACGGAGGCGATCGAGTCTTGTGGGGAAAAGTGCGCAAACCTCTGCAGAGTGTATAAACTAATCATGATTAGCCGTGTCCCCGGTTATGGACATCTTGAGTATCTAGTACTTGGACTATCATGTGAATCTCAACATGTTACTCTAAAATTTAATTTTGATGGGTTTTGTTTAATGATGATGCTTAATTGGGATTGAGAATGCTGTCAACCATTCTCAATGTTTAGCAACTACCATGATAGTTAAATAAAAATTTATTCCTTTGCAGTAGGGAAAAATTAGCTTTACGCAAAACTGTAACCATAGAGCTTTCCACCAGCCAAATATGCATATAGTATAGCTGTTTCATTCCATTACACTCTATGTGTTACTTTGCCAGCATATTCCATGTGCTGACCCGTTTCGGGCTGCAACGTTAATGTTGCAGACTTTTCAGAGGACGATTAAGGAGTTTTAGGTCGTGGTTCTATACTCAGTGATGCCATTGGAGTTGATGGACTTAGTTATCTTCCAAGCCTTCTACTGTTATCGTTATTAGATGGCCTTAAGCCATATTTATTGTAATAAGTTCTCTATTGAGACACTCGATGTAATAAGTGTGTAATTGCTACTCTATTATAAATCCTCCAAGTACTGTGTGGTGTCAGCATTACTGATCCAGGGATGACACCTGAGCACAGAGATCAGACTGTTTGAGGTCTGGTCGCTACAAAGATGGTATCAGAGCACACGCTGACTGTAGGACACGACCACTAAGCTAAAGACCTAGATCACTATTCACTCTCTTCTCTTCTGACCTCTCATCTTTTCTACTCTTTAGGATGGCGGATGCAAGGAACAAGTTCATTCAACCGGAAGAAGATACACCCTTTGGACGTCACCTGAAGGAAGTCACTAGATACCTGAACATAGGAGTACCAAGCTTCACCGGAACCTACAACGCCACTTTACCTGAAAAAGAGTGCTGGATGATTCAAGTTCAAGTTCCAGGAAGGACGTTCATGCCAGTCACTGAGCCCATAGAGTTTTCTTTTGATGCACCAACTTGGAGTCTAGGAAAGAGCATGGCAGCTCACATCACCATGGGACGCATTGGAGAAGTCTACCACAATGATCTCAAGGATACTATCTACCAGATTTGTGGGCGCCGAGATGAGCACTGGGAGATGATCACCACCAGAAAGGATAGATCAATTGCAGCTTTTATCCAGGAATTAAACCAGCACATTCGATGTCAGGAGAACCAGATGTGCGCCGACATGATAGACCTGAAGAAGGCAAGGACAAGAATCAAGGAACTGGAGGAAGAACTCAAGGCTACACGTGAAGATTATGAAGAAGAAATTCAAGTATTAGTGGATAAGAATGCCGACCTAACAATGAAGATCGAGATATTTATGGGAGGCCCTACACCAGTAGAAGAAGACGACGAACCCAAGGAGATTCGCCCGGAAGACTACATCATCATCGACGACACTGACTCGGATCCAGACGATAGCGATGATGACTATGTTGATGAAGCTGGAGCAGATATAATGGAGTCTGCAACCGAAGAATATTTCTAGTAGACCACCTCATCAGTAGTAGTAGTCCACCATGTAAATACAGTAGTCCGAGCACTTTTGCGATAGTTAGATCGATTGTATGCCCTTGTTTGATTGAATGAAGTGAATTGTTTGCTTTTGCCTCATGTGCATATGGGTAGTGTCTTCTCTTTAGACCCCCTCTATTCTTAAATCTCATCTTTTCTAAACCCTCAAATGCCTCCAAGACGTGACCCCGGATTTACCTTTCCACCGGAGCTCACCTAGTTGATCCAGCAGCAGAACACCTTGATGCAGTTGCTAGTATAGAATCAGAATCAGGGGAACAACAACAACAACCCACCATCACCACCACCACCTATTGATCACTTAGCCCGTTTTCTTAGGCTGAATCCACCGGTGTTTTCCAGTAGCACCGAGCCGATAGTAGCAGATGATTGGCTCCGCAAGACAGCTAGAGAGTTGACCACAACAGGATGCACAGATGCGGAGAAGGTGAAGTTTGCCGCACATCAGCTTGAAGGACCCACAGCATCATGGTGGGAGAATTTCACAGCCACTTTCCCTGTCGACACTGTCACATGGGACCAGTTTCAGCAGGCTTTTCGAACTGCCCATGTTTCAGCAGGAGCTATGGCCTTGAAGAAGCGAGAGTTTCACAACTTACGCCAAGGAGGACGGACAGTTGGCCAGTATGTGGAGGACTTTAGTAAATTAGCACGTTATGCCCCAGATGACGTTGCTACGGATGCAGCTAAGCAGGAGAAGTTTCTGGAAGGACTGAATGATGAGTTGAGCATGCAGTTGATGGTAGCAACCTTCAACAACTACCAGGAGTTGGTAGATCATGCTCTTATGATTGAAGGGAAGCAGCAGCAAATTGAAAATCACAAGAGGAAGTATGCACAAGGAAAGTACAATTCAGGAGCTCAGCAGAAGCCACGATTTACCCCTAGATCGGGAGGACATTTTCAGCATACTCATGGAGGAGGTACCTCGCACAATCACAATGGCACCAAGAATGGTAATGGTAATGGAGGAAGCAACGGCTAGAACCGTACCAACCCATCAACCCCAGCCAAGAAAGACCTGAGCCAAGTCACTTGCTTTAAGTGTCAGAAGACCGGACATTATGCCAATGAATGTCCTGAAGGCCAGAATGGCAATGGAAGCTCTGGGAAGAAGCCGAACCCTTTCAACAGGGGACAGGTGAACCACGTTAATGTGGAGGAGGTTGAAGAGCAGCCGGATGCAGTAATCGGTAAGTTTTTGGTTAAGTCATTTACTGCACTCGTTCTTTTTGATACTGGTGCATTGCATTCATACATATCAAGGGGATTTGTGGATAAGTATAACTTGCCCACTAAGGTTCTTAGAACACCTATGCTAGTAAGCTCACCAGGAGCGGAGTATATGGCCAGTCAAGGATGTTTCCAAGTGCCATTAAGTATAGGAAGGCATATTTTCCCAACGGATTTAATTATTCTAGAATCCCAAGGTTTGGATGTAATTCTCGGTACGGATTGGCTGTCGATGTATGGGGGAAACATCGATTGCGCCAATAAGACAATTTTGCTTACGACGCCAGAAGGAAGAAGGATCAAGTATGTATCCCGGCATGCGCCAAATAGGACACAAGTAAATTCCTTATCAGGAGTTGTGCAGGAGTAAGTACCAGTGGTAAGGGATTTCCCTGACGTATTTCCCGAAGAGTTGCCAGGCATGCCACTAGATAGAGATATTGATTTTTTGATTGAGCTATTGCCAGTCACAGGGTCAATATCAAAGAGACCATACATGATGCCCACAAAGGATTTGGTGGAGATTAAGAAGTAGATTAAGGAGTTACTGGATAAAGGTTACGTTCGCCCATGTTCATCGCCTTGGGGATCACCAGTACTTCTAGTGGAGAAAAAGGATGGATCGTTAAGGATGGTTGTTGACTATCGTGGGTTGAATGAAGTAACGATCAAGAACAAGTACCCACTACCAATGATCAATGATCTGTTTTATCGATTGCAAGGAGCTAAGGTATTTTTCAAGATCGATCTGCGATCAGGGTACCACCAGTTGAAGATTCGAGAACAGGATATACCTAAGATAGCTTTTACCACCAGGTATGGGCTGTACGAGTATACCATTATGTCATTTGGTCTGACTAACGCACCTGCCTATTTTATGAACATGATGAACAAAGTGTTTATGGAGTTCTTGGATAAGTTCGTCGTGGTGTTCATTGATGATATTCTGGTTTACTCGAAGAATGAAGAGGAGCATAAGGAACATTTGCGTTTGGTTCTTGGAAAGCTCAGGGAACATCAACTATATGCCAAGTTTAGCCAATGTGAGTTTTGGTTGAAGGAAGTAGGATTCCTCGGACACGTTATATCCGGAGAAGGAATAGTAGCTGATCCCACTAAAGTTGATATCGTGACCAAGTGGGAGGTGTTGGGTAATGTAGTAATTTCAAAAAATTTCCTACGTACACGCAAGATCATGGTGATGCATAGCAACGAGAGGGGAGAGTGTGATCTACGTACCCTTGTAGACCGACAGCGGAAGCGTTAGCACAACGCGGTTGATGTAGTCGTACGTCTTCACGGCCCGACCGATCAAGCACCGAAACTACGACACCTCCGAGTTTTAGCACACGTTCAGCTCGATGACGATCCCCGGACTCCAATCCAGCAAAGTGTCGGGGAAGAGTTCCGTCAGCACGACGGCGTGGTGATGATCTTGATGTACTACCGTCGCAGGGCTTCGCCTAAGCACCGCTACAATATTATCGAGGACTATGGTGGCAGGGGGCACCGCACACGGCTAAGAATATGATCACGTGGATCAACTTGTGTGTCTAGGGGTGCCCCCTGCCACCGTATATAAAGGATCAAGGGGGGGGGGGTGCGGCCGGCCAGGAGGAGGGCGCACCAGGAGGAGTCCTACTCGCACCGGGAGTAGGATTCCCCCCTTTCCTAGTTGGAATAGGATTCGGGAAGGGGGAAAGAGGAGAGAGAGAAGGAAGGGGGGCGCCACCCCCCTCTCCTTGTCCTATTCGGACTAGGGGGGAGGGGCGCGCAGCCCAGCCCTGGCCACCTCTCCTCTCTTCCACTAAAGCCCACTAAGGCCCATATACTTCCCGGGGGGTTCCGGTAACCTCCCGGTACTCCGGTAAAATCCCGATTTCACCCGGAACACTTCTGATATCCAAATATAGGCTTACAATATATCAATCTTTATGTCTCGACCATTTTGAGACTCCTCGTCGTGTCCGTGATCACATCCGGGACTCCGAACAAACTTCGGTACATCAAAAAGCATAAACTCATAATATAACTGTCATCGAAACCTTAAGCGTGCGGACCCTACGGGTTCGAGAACAATGTAGACATGACCGAGACACGTCTCCGGTCAATAACCAATAGCGGAACCTGGATGCTCATATTGGCTCCGACATATTCTACGAAGATCTTTATCGGTCAGACCGCATAACAACATACTTTGTTCCCTTTGTCATCGGTATGGTACTTGCCTGAGATTCGATCGTCGGTATCTCAATACCTAGTTCAATCTCGTTACTGGCAAGTCTCTTTACTCGTTTCGTAATACATCATCTCGCAACTAACTCATTAGATGTAATGCTTGCAAGGCTTATGTGATGTGCATTACCGAGAGGGCCCAGAGATACCTCTCCGACAATCAGAGTGACAAATCCTAATCTCGAAATACGCCAACCCAACATTCACCTTTGGAGACACTTGTAGAGCTCCTTTATAATCACCCAGTTACGTTGTGACGTTTGGTAGCACACAAAGTGTTCCTATGGTATACGGGAGTTGCATAATCTCATAGTCATAGGAACATGTATAGGTCATGAAGAAAGCAATAGCAACATACTAAACGATCGGGTGCTAAGCTAATGGAATGGGTCATGTCAATCACATCATTCTCCTAATGATGTGATCCCATTAATGAAATGACAACACATGTCTATGGTTAGGAAACATAACCATCTTCGATTAACGAGCTAGTCAAGTAGAGGCATACTAGTGACGTTTGGTTTGTCTATATATTCACACAAGTATTATGTTTCCGGATAATACAATTCTAGCATGAATAATAAACATTTATCATGATATAAGGAAATAAAATAATAACATTTATTATTTCCTCTAGGGCATATTTCCTTCAGTCTCCCACTTGCACTAGAGTCAATAATCTAGATTACACACTAATGATTCTAACACCTATGGAGCTTTGGTGCTGATCATGTTTTGCTCGTGGAAGAGGCTTAGTCAACGGGTCTGCTACATTCAGATCTGTATGTATCTTGCAAATCTCTATGTCTCCCACCTGGACTAGATCCCAGATGGAATTGAAGCGTCTCTTGATGTGCTTGGTTCTCTTATGAAATCTGGATTCCTTTGCCAAGGCAATTGCACCAGTATTGTCACAAAAGATTTTCATTGGACCCGATGCACTAGGTATGACACCTAGATCGGATATGAACTCCTTCATCCAGACTCCTTCGTTTGCTGCTTCCGAAGCAGCTATGTACTCCGCTTCACATGTAGATCCCGCCACAACGCTTTGTTTAGAACTGCACCAACTGACAGCTCCACCGTTTAATGTAAACACGTATCCGGTTTGCGATTTAGAATCGTCCGGATCATTGTCAAAGCTTGCATCAACGTAACCATTTACGATGAGCTCTTTGTCACCTCCATATACGAGAAACATATCCTTAGTCCTTTTCAGGTATTTCAGGATGTTCTTGACCGCTGTCCAGTGATCCACTCCTGGATTACTTTGGTACCTCCCTGCTAGACTTATAGCAAGACACACATCAGGTCTGGTACACAGCATTGCATACATGATAGAGCCTATGGCTGAAGCATAGGGAACATCTTTCATTTTCTCTCTATCTTCTACATTGGTCGGGGATTGAGTCTTACTCAATTTCGCACCTTGTAACACAGGCAAGAATCCTTTCTTTGCTTAATCCATTTTGAACTTCTTCAAAACTTTGTCAAGGTATGTGCTTTGTGAAAGTCCAATTAAGTGTCTTGATCTATCTCTATAGATCTTAATGCCCAATATGTAAGCAGCTTCACCGAGGTCTTTCATTGAAAAACTCTTATTCAAGTATCCTTTTATGCTATCCAGAAATTCTATATCATTTCCGATTAGCAATATGTCATCTACATATAATATCAGAAATGCTACAGAGCACCCACTCACTTTCTTGTAAATACAGGCTTCTCCAAAAGTCTGTACAAAACCAAATGCTTTGATCACACTATCAAAGCGTTTATTCCAACTCCGAGAGGCTTGCACCAGTCCATAAATGGATCGCTGGAGCTTGCACACTTTGTTAGCTCCCTTTGGATCGACAAAACCTTCCGGCTGCATCATATACAACTCTTCTTGCAGAAATCCATTCAGGAATGCAGTTTTGACATCCATTTGCCAAATTTCATAGTCATAAAATGCGGCAATTGCTAACATGATTCAGACAGACTTAAGCATCGCTACGGGTGAGAAGGTCTCATCATAGTCAATCCCTTGAACTTGCCGAAAACCTTTTGCGACAAGTTGAGCTTTATAGACAGTAACATTACCGTCAGCGTTAGTCTTCTTCTTGAAGATCCATTTATTCTCAATTGCTTGCCGATCATTGGGCAAGTCAACCAAAGTCCATACTTTGTTCTCATACATGGATCCCATCTCAGATTTCATGGCTTCAAGCCATTTTGCGGAATCTGGGCTCACCATCGCTTCTTCATAGTTCGTAGGTTCATCATGATCTAGTAGCATGACTTCCAGAACAGGATTACCATACCACTCTGGCGCGGATCTTACTCTGGTTGATCTACGAGGTTCAGTAGTATCTTGTTTTGAAGTTTCATGATCATTATCATTAGCTTCCTCACTAATTGGTGTAGGTGTCACAGAAACAGGTTTCTGTGATGTACTACTTTCCAATAATGGAGCAGGTACAGTTACCTCGTCAAGTTCTACTTTCCTCCCACTCACTTCTTTCGAGAGAAACTCCTTCTCTAGAAAGTTTCCGAATTTAGCAACAAAAGTCTTGCCTTCGGATCTGTGATAGAAGGTGTATCCAATGGTTTCCTTTGGATATCCTATGAAGACACATTTCTCCGATCTGGGTTCGAGCTTATCAGGTTGAAGCTTTTTCACATAAGCATCGCAGACCCAAACTTTCAGAAACGATAACTTTGGTTTCTTGCCAAACCACAGTTCATAAGGCGTCGTCTCAACAGATTTTGATGGTGCCCTATTTAACTTGAATGCGGCCGTCTCTAGATCATATCCCCAAAACGATAGCGGTAAATCAGTAAGAGACATCATAGATCGCACCATATCTAGTAAAGTACGATTACGACGTTCGGACACACCATTACGCTGTGGTGTTCCGGGTGGCGCGAGTTGCGAAACTATTCCACATTGTTTCAAATGTACACCAAACTCGTAACTCAAATATTCTCCTCCACGATCAGATCATAGGAATTTTATTTTCTTGTTACGATGTTTTTCAACTTCACTCTGAAATTCTTTGAACTTTTCAAACGTCTCAGACTTATGTTTCATTAAGTAGATATACCCATATCTGCTTAAGTCATCTGTGAAGGTGAGAAAATAACGATATCTGCCACGAGCCTCAACATTCATCGGACCACACACATCTGTATGTATGATTTCCAATAAATCTGTTGCTCTCTCCATAGTATCGGAGAATGGTGTTTTTGTCATCTTACCCATAAGGCACGGTTCGCAAGTACCAAGTGATTCATAATCAAGTGGTTCCAAAAGCCCATCAGTATGGAGTTTCTTCATGCGCTTTAGACCGATATGACCTAAACGGCAGTGCCACAAATAAGTTGCACTATCATTATCAACTCTGCATCTTTTGGTTTCAACACTATGAATATGTGTGTCACTACTATCGAGATTTAATAAGAATAGACCACTCTTTAAGGGTGCATGACCATAAAAGATATTACTCATATAAATAGAACAACCATTATTCTCAGATTTAAATGAATAACCGTCTCGCATCAAACAAGATCCAGATATAATGTTCATGCTTAACGCTGGCACCAAATAACAATTATTTAGGTCTAATACTAATCCCGAAGGTAGATGTAGAGGTAGCATGCCGACTGCGATGACATCGACTTTCGAACCATTTCCCACGCGCATCGTCACCTCGTCCTTAGCCAATCTTCACTTAATCCGTAGTCCCTGTTTCGAGTTGCAAATATTAGCAACAGAGCGAGTATCAAATACCCAGGTGCTACTGCGAGCTTTAGTAAGGTACACATCAATAACATGTATATCACATATACCTTTGTTCACCTTGCCATCCTTCCTATCCGCCAAATACTTGGGGCAGTTCCGCTTCCAGTGATCAGTCCCTTTGCAATAGAAGCACTCAGTCTCAGGCTTAGGTCCAGACTTGAGTTTCTTCTCTTGAGCAGCAACTTGTCTGTTGTTCTTCTTGAAGTTCCCCTTCTTCTTCCCTTTGCCCTTTTTCTTGAAACTAGTGGTCTTGTTGACCATCAACACTTGATGCTCCTTCTTGATTTCTACCTCCGCAGCTTTCAGCATTGCAAAGAGCTCGGGAATAGTCTTATTCATCCCTTGCATATTATAGTTCATCACGAAGCTCTTGTAGCTTGGTGGCAGTGATTGGAGAATTCTGTCAATGACGCAATCATCTGGAAGATTAACTCCCAATTGAATCAAGTGATTATTATACCCAGACATTTTGAGTATATGCTCACTGACAGAACTGTTCTCCTCCATCTTGCAGCTATAGAACTTATTGGAGACTTCATATCTCTCAATCCGGGCATTTGCTTGAAATATTAACTTCAACTCCTGGAACATCTCATATGCTCCATGATGTTCAAAACGTTGTTGAAGTCCCGATTCTAAGCCGTAAAGCATGGCACACCGAACTATCAAGTAGTCATCAGCTTTACTCTGCCAGACGTTCATAACATTTGGTGTTGCTCCAGCAGCAGGCCTGGCACCCAGCGGTGCTTCCAGGACGTAATTCTTCTGTGCAGCAATGAGGATAATCCTCAAGTTACGGACCACGTGTAATTGCTACCATCATCTTTCAACTCTGCTTTCTCAAGGAACGCATTAAAATTCAATGGAACAACAGCATGGGCCATCTATCTACAATCAAGCATAAACAAGCAAGATACTATCAGGTACTAAGTTTCATGATAAATTTAGGTTCAATTAATCATATTACTTAAAGAACTCCCACTTAGATAGACATCCCTCTAATCCTCTAAGTGATTACGTGATCCAAATCAACTAAACCATGTCCGATCATCACGTGAGATGGAGTAGTTTCATTGGTGAACATCACTATGTTGATCATATCTACTATATGATTCACGCTCGACCTTTCGGTCTCCGTGTTCCGAGGCCATATCTGTATATGCTTGGCTCATCAAGTATAACCTGAGTATTCTGCGTGTGCAACTATTTTGCACCCGTTGTATTTGAACGTAGAGCCTATCACACCCGATCATCACGTGGTGTCTCAGCACGAAGAACTTTCGCAACGGTGCATACTCAGGGAGAACACTTCTTGATAATTAGTGAGAGATCATCTTATAATGCTACCGTCAATCAAAGCAAGATAAGATGCATAAAAGATAAACATCACATGCAATCAATATAAGTGATATGATATGGCCATCATCATCTTGTGCTTGTGATCTCCATCTTCGAAGCACCGTCGTGATCACCATCGTCACCGGCGCGATACCTTGATCTCCATCGTAGCATCGTTGTCGTCTCGCCAATCTTATGCTTCCACGACTATCGCTACCGCTTAGTGATAAAGTAAAGCATTACAGCGCGATTGCATTGCATACAATAAAGCGACAACTATATGGCTCCTGCCAGTTGCCGATAACTCGGTTAGAAAACATGATCATCTCATACAATAAAATTTAGTATCATGTCTTGACCATATCACATCACAACATGCCCTGCAAAAACAAGTTAGACGTCCTCTACTTTGTTGTCGCAAGTTTTACGTGGCTGCTACGGGCTTAAGCAAGAACCAATCTTACCTACGCATCAAAACCACAACGATAGTTTGTCAAGTTGGTGCTATTTTAACCTTCGCAAGGACCGGGCGTAGCCACACTTGGTTCAACTAAAGTTGGAGAAACTGTCACCCGCTAGCCACCTTTGTGCAAAGCACGTCGGGAGAACCGGTCTCGCGTAAGCGTACGCGTAATGTCGGTCCGGGCCGCTTCGTCCAACAATACCGCCGAACCAAAGTATGACATGCTGGTAAGCAGTATGACTTATATCGCCCACAACTCACTTGTGTTCTACTCGTGCATATAACATCAACACATAAAACCTAGGCTCGGATGCCACTATTGGGTAACGTAGTAATTTCAAAAAAATTCCTACATACGCGCAAGATCATGGTGATGCATAGCAACGAGAGGGGAGAGTGTGATCTACGTACCCTTGTAGACCGACAGCGGAAGCGTTAGCACAACGTGGTTGATGTAGTCGTACGTCTTCACGACCCGACCTATCAAGCACCGAAACTACGGCACCTCCGAGTTTTAGCACACGTTCAGCTCGATGACGATCCCCGGACTCCAATCCAGCAAAGTTTCGGGGAAGAGTTCTGTCAGCACGACGGCGTGGTGACGATCTTGATGTACTACCGTCGCAGGGCTTCGCCTAAGCACCGCTACAATATTATCGAGGACTATGGTGGAAGGGGGCACCGCACACGGCTATGAATATGATCACGTGGATCAACTTGTGTGTCTAGGGGTGCCCCCTGCCCCCGTATATAAAGGATCAAGGGGGGGGGGGTGCGGCCAGCCAGGAGGAGGGCGCGCCAGGAGGAGTCCTACTCCCACCGGGAGTAGGATTCCCCCCCTTTCCTAGTTGGAATAGGATTCGGGAAGGGGGAAAGAGGAGAGAGAGAAGGAAGGGGGGCACCGGGATTTGGAGTTAGCAGCCGTAGTGCATGCATTGAAGACATGGAGACATTTCCTCATTGGAAATCATTGCGAGGTGTACACGGATCACAAAAGTTTGAAATACATTTTCACGCAGAAGGAGTTAAACCTCAGACAAAGGAGATGGTTGGATCTCATCAAGGATTATGATATGAGATTGCATTACCATCCCGGAAAGGCTAATGTAGTAGCTGACGCATTGAGCCGTAAGAGCCATGTCAATACACTAATGACGGGAGAAATACCAAAGGTGTTAGCCGAGGATCTTCGTGAGCTATGTTTGGAAATAGTTCCGAGAGGCTACGTAGCAGCATTGGAAATTCAGTCAACTTTGATGGATAGCATCAGAGAAGCTCAGAAGGCTGATAAGGAGATTGCCTCTATAAAGGAGAAAATGAGCGAAGGAAAGGCTAAAGGATTTCGTGAGGATGAGCACGACACCCTATGGTTTGAAGACCGTGTTTATGTGCCCAATGACCCGGAGATCAGGAAGTTGATTCTGCAAGAGGCACATGATTCACCATATTTGATTCACCCAAGAAATACCAAGATGTATTCGGATTTGAAGGATACTTTCTGGTGGACCGGAATGAAGAAAGATATTGCGGAGTATGTAGCGGTTTGTGATGTATGTGAGAGAGTAAAGGCAGAGCATCAGAAGCCAGCAGGATTGCTACAGCCATTGCCGATACCCGAATGGAAGTGGGATAAGTTAGGCATGGATTTTATCACGGGATTACCCAGGACTCGTTCAGGCTATGACTTGATATGGGTTGTAGTTGATCAGTTGACGAAAGTAGCTCATTTCATCCCGGTAAAGACCACTTACACCAGTGCTAAGTTGGCAAAGATATACATGACCAGGATTGTATGCTTACATGGAGTTCCGAGGAGTATAGTATCAGATAGAGGAACCCAGTTTACCTCAAAGTTCTGGAATCAGTTGCATGAAACTTTGGGTACCAGGCTAGAGTTCAGCATAGCCTTTCATCCACAGACAGATGGACAGACCGAGAGAGTCAATCAGATTTTGGAGGACATGCTGAGAGCTTGTGCGCTAGATTATGGATCTAGTTGGGACGACAATTTGCCATATGCAGAGTTCTCTTACAACAACAGCTATCAATCCAGTTTAAAGATGGCCCCTTTCGAAGCCTTGTACAGAAGGAGGTGCAGGACACCATTGTCGTGGGATGAAGTTGGAGACCTCCAGTTGTTTGGGCCTGATTTTATTAAATAGTCTGAACAGAAGGTGAAATTGATTCGCGATAGGCTCAAGGTAGCTCAATCCAGGCAGAAGAGTTATGCAGATTCAAAACGCAAGGAGACAGTTTACGAAGTCGGAGACATAGTTTATCTTCGAGTATCCCACTTCGGGGAATAAAGCGTTTTGGTGTTAAGGGAAAGTTAGCGCCATGATTTGTAGGACCATACCGAGTATTGGAACGTATGGGAGAAGTGGCCTACAAGTTGGAATTGCCCGAAGGATTGTCAGGAGTTCATGATGTGTTCCACGTTTCTCAGCTGAAGAAGTGCCACGCGGAGATGGCTGACATACCCTTGAGAGACACAGTGCCATTGGAAGCAATTCAGTTGGATAACAATTTGACCTATGAGGAGAAACCAGTTAAGATTCTAGAGTTTGCCAGTCGAGTAACCCGCAGCAAGGTTATCAAGTTTTGCAAGGTTCAGTGGAGTCACCACATGGAGGATGAAGCCACCTGGGAGCGAGAGGGAGATTTGCTCAAGGACCACCCTCACCTATTTTCTAGCCAACCCGAATCTCGAGGGCGAGATTCATCTTAAGGGGGGTAGGTTTGTAACAACCCAAATTTTCAATTTGGAATGTTATACATTAGATCATCATTACATATCATAATTTATTTGCTTTTGGTTTTGATCCTAGAAATTCTACGCAACTCAAGGACCCACGAAGAGAGTTGGGAATTTCATTATTTTCATATTTGAGTTTTCTCAAATTTTGAGAATAGGATCATTTGATTTTAATTATTTTATCATCAATTATTTCTATTACAAAATATGAGAGAGGGAATAAAATGACTTTATCAAAATAAAGAAATATTGAGGATTTAATAAAAAAATCAAATAAGATTTTATTTGGTTTTATTTGCTATTTTATTTGAATTTAAGAAAAATGCGCGTTTTTCAAATTGCATTTAGGCCACAAATAAATGTTCACCTTGTGCGGCTTGATTTTATAAGCCGGGGAAAATTTATTTCGGGATTTTTGGAGTCCGTTTATTATTTCTTTTATTTGTTTTTCTGCACGGAATAATTAAAAAAACGCAACCGACCTACGGGCCGTGTCCGACCCGGACACCAGGCCCGTCCAGGCTTTATAAGCCGGGGAGCCCAGCCCGGGACCTCCCCAAATCCTAGCGCGCCGCCCCGCCGCCCCAGCGCCGCCGCCGTCGCCGCCGCGCTGCGCTGCCGCCGCCGCCGCCCCCCCGCCGCTGACCCGCGCCGCCGACCGCCGCCCCACCGCCGCCGACCGCCGCCGCCGTCGGAGCCTCGCCGGAGTTGCCGGGTAGTTTTTTTTAGACGCCGGTTTTTCCCGAAAAACCGTTCGGTTTTTCCGACGGTTTTGTTCGTTTTTTAGTTTCGGTTTTTTAAATAGATCGGTTTTCCGATTTATTTAAATAGCGAGCGTTCGTTCGTTCGTTCTAGCAAACGTTCGTCGTTTTTCTTTTCTCAGATTAAATCCGCGATTTTTCTGATTGCGATTCCTGATCCGATTTTCATTTTAGTATAACTTTTAGCTCGTTTATTGGAATCAGGCGATTCAAGCGCCTGGAGTTTCGTCTCGAAACCCTCTATCCGTTTAACCAACTTAAACAAGTTTTTGCCACTGTAAAAATTGCCCTAGATCCAGAATAGTAAACGAAGCATGTTTCTTTTGCCGTTTGACTTTCGTTGCTTTGTTTGATTTGATTCTTTTTGCAAACCGGAGTTCTTAAGTTGAACTTTCTGGTTAGATCTCTTATTTGAGTTTTACCTGTGCATTAGATAAATACTTATTGTATGCTTGTTTGTTTGTTGTGATAGAATACCCGGAGTGCGCCGCCTGTTACTTCGAATCTCTAGGTTTCGCGGATCATCAGCAAGGCAAGTAACACATTGATCATACCTCCTACTACCCAGTTTTATTGCATTAGATCAATCCTCAAACATTGCATGATTAGGATCTAATTAAATTGTGGGATGGGAAGTAGTTGAGGTAGTACCTATTACCTGTTGTATTATCAAACCTTTGGGAGTTACTTCTACGTTTGCCTATTATGCCATGCTATGCTAGTAGACGTGGATTGGGTGAGTGATATCCATGACAGATGTGAGTTTGTTAATTAATGGTTTATATAAGGTGGCAACTTAAACACACATCTGGGTGGATTGAGGTACCTGGGTATTCTAGGATTGCCTGTTTTTCTTTATGGACCGCCACCCAGGCCCAAGGGATCATGAGATTTTCCATACTACAAACTTCCGTGTGCAGCCACAAGCTATTATGGGCTCTAGCATAGTTGATTAAGTCGTGTGAACTCTTACAGGGTAGACTAGCAGATGTAGGGGAAAGTAGGTGTAACGGTCTATCCATCGTAAGGTGCTAGCGCTTCTGAAAGACTATGTCTCGGTCATCCGTTTCTCAAACACCGTGTAGTGCGAGAAACCAAACGGAGGCGATCGAGTCTTGTGGGGAAAAGTGCGCAAACCTCTGTAGAGTGTATAAACTAATCATGATTAGCCGTGTCCCCGGTTATGGACATCTTGAGTATCTAGTACTTTGACTATCATGTGAATCTCAACATGTTACTCTAAAATTTAATTTTGATGGGTTTTGTTTAATGATGATGCTTAATTGGGATTGAGAATGCTGTCAACCATTCTCAATGTTTAACAACTACCATGATAGTTAAATAAAAATTTATTCCTTTGCAGTAGGGAAAAATTAGCTTTACACAAAACTGTAACCATAGAGCTTTCCACCAGCCAAATATGCATATAGTATAGCTGTTTCATTCCATTACACTCTATGTGTTACTTTGCCAGCATATTCCATGTGCTGACCCGTTTTGGGCTGCAACGTTAATGTTGCAGACTTTTCAGACAACGATTAAGGAGTTTTAGGTCGTGGTTCTATACTCAGTGATGCCGTTGGAGTTCATGGACTCAGTTATCTTCCAAGCCTTCCGCTGTTATCATTATTAGATGGCCGTAAGCCATATTTATTGTAATAAGTTCTCTATTGAGACACTCGATGTAATAAGTGTGTGATTGCTACTCTGTTATAAATCCGCCAAGAACTGTGTGGTGTCAGCATTACTGATCCAGGGATGACACCTGAGCACATAGATCAGACTGTTTGAGGTCTGGTCGCTACAACGATGATGACCATATCATATCACTTATATTGATTGCATGTGATGTTTATCCTTTAAGCATCTTATTCTGCTTGATTGACGGTAGCATTATAAGATGATCTCTCACTAAATTTCAAAGTACAAGTGTTCTCCCTGAGTATGCACCATTGCCAAAGTTCGTCGTGCCGAGACACCACGTGATGATCGGATGTGATAAGCTCTACGTTCACATACAACGGGTGCAAGCCAGTTTTGCACACGCAGAAATACTCGGGTTAAACTTGACAAGCCTAGCATATGCAGATATGGCCTCGGAACACTGAGATCGAAAGGTCGAGCATGAATCATATAGTAGATATGATCAACATAGTGATGTTCACCATTGAAAACTACTCCATTTCACGTGATGATCGGTCATGGTTTAGTTGATTTGGATCATGTGATCACTTAGATGATTATAGGGATGTCTATCTAAGTGGGAGTTCTTAAATATGATTAATTAAACTTTAATTTATCATGAACTTAGTACCTGATAGTATTTTGCTTGTCTATGTTGTTGTAGATAGATGGACCGTGCTGTTGTTCCGTTGAATTTTAATGCGTTCCTTGAGAAAGCAAAGTTGAAAGATGATGGTAGCAATTACACGGACGGACTGGGTCCGTAACTTGAGGATTATCCTCATTGCTGCATAGAAGAATTACGTCCTAGAAGCACCGCTAGGTGTACCACCCGCACCGGCAACTGCAGACATTGTGAATGCCTGGCAGTCGCGTGTTGATGATTACTCGATAGTTCGGTGTGCCATGCTTTACGGCTTAGAACCGGGACTTCAACGATGTTTTGAACATCATGGAGCATATGAGATGTTCCAGGAGTTGAAGTTAATATTTCAAGCAAATGCCCGGATTGAGAGATATGAGGTCTCCAATAAGTTCTACAGCTGCAAAATGGAGGAGAATAGTTCTGTCAGTGAACATAACTCAGAATGTCTGGGTACTGCAATCACATGATTCAACTAGGAGTGAATCTTCCGGATGATAGTGTCATTGACAGAATTCTTCAATCACTGCCACCAAGCTACAAGAGCTTCGTGATGAACTATAACATGCAAGGGATGGATAAGACAATTCCCGAGCTCCTCACAATGCTAAAGGCCGCGGAGGTAGAAATCAAGAAGGAGCATCAAGTGTTGATGGTCAACAAGACCACCAGTTTCAAGAAAAAGGGTAAAAGGAAGAAGAAAGGGAACTTCAAGAAGAACAACAAACAAGTTGCTGCTCAAGAGAAGAAACTCAAGTCTGGACCTAAGCCTGAGACTGAGTGCTTCTATTGCAAAGGGACTGATCACTGGAAGCGGAACTGCCCCAAGTATTTGGCGGATAGGAAGGATGGCAAGGTGAACAAAGGTATATGTGATATACATGTTATTGATGTGTACCTTACTAAAGCTCGCAGTAGCACCTGGGTATTTGATACTCGCTCTGTTGCTAATATTTGCAACTCGAAACAGGGATACGGATTAAGCGAAAATTGGCTAAGGATGAGGTGACGATGCACATGGGAAATGGTTCCAAAGTCTATGTGATCGTCGTCGGCACGCTACCTCTACATCTACCTTCGGGATTAGTTTTAGACCTGAATAATTGTTATTTGGTGCCAGCGTTGAGCATGAACATTATATCTGGATCTTGTTTGATGCGAGACGGTTATTCATTTAAATCAGAGAATAATGGTCGTTCTATTTATATGAGTAATATCTTTTATGGTCATGCACCCTTGAAGAGTGGTCTATTTTTAATGAATCTCGATAGTAGTGATACACATATTCATAATGTTGAAGCCAAAAGATGCAGAGTTGATAATGATAGTGCAACTTATTTGTGGCACTGCCGTTTAGGTCATATTGGTGTAAAGCGCATGAAGAAACTCCATTCTGATGGACTTTTGGAATCACTTGATTATGAATCACTTGGTACTTGCGAACCATGCCTCATGGGCAAGATGACTAAAACGCCGTTCTCCGGAACTATGGAGCGAGCAACAGATTTGTTGGAAATCATACATACTGATGTATGTGATCCGATGAATGTTGAGGCTCGCGGCGGGTATCGTTATTTTCTCACCTTCACAGATGATTTGAGCAGATATGGGTATATCTACTTGATGAAACATAAGTCTGAAACATTTGAAAAGTTCAAAGAATTTCAGAGTGAAGTGGAAAATCATCATAACAAGAAAATAAAGTTTCTACGATCTGATCATGGAGGAGAATATTTGAGTTATGAGTTTAGTCTTCATTTGAAACAATGCGGAATAGTTTTGCAACTCACACCACCCGGAACACCACAGCGTAATGGTGTGTCCGAACGTCATAATCGTACTTTACTAGATATGGTGCGATCTATGATGTCTCTTACTGATTTACCGCTATCGTTTTGGGGTTATGCTTTAGAGACAGCTGCATTCACATTAAATAGGGCACCATCTAAATCCGTTGAGATGGCGCCTTATGAACTATGGTTTGGCAATAAACAAAAGTTGTCGTTTCTTAAAGTTTGGGGCTGCGATGCTTATGTGAAAAAGCTTCAACCTGATAAGCTCGAACCTAAATCGGAGAAATGTGTCTTCATAGGATACCCAAAGGAGACTGTTGGGTACACCTTCTATCACAGATCCGAAGGCAAGACATTTGTTGCTAAGAATGGATCCTTTCTAGAGAGGGAGTTTCTCTCGAAAGAAGTGAGTGGGAGGAAAGTAGAACTTGATGAGGTAACTGTACCTGCTCCCTTATTGGAAAGTAGTCCATCACAGAAACCGGTTCCTGTGACACCTACACCAATTAGTGAGGAAGCCAATGATGACGATCATGAAACTTCAGATCAAGTTACTACCGAACGTCATAGGTCAACCAGAGTAAGATCCGCACCAGAGTGGTACGGTAATCCTGTTCTGGAGGTCATGTTACTTGACCATGACGAACCTACGAACTATGAGGAAGCGATGATGAGTCCAGATTCCACAAAATGGCTTGAGGCCATGAAATCTAAGATGGGATCCATGTATGAGAACAAAGTGTGGACATTGGTTGACTTGCCCGATGATCGGCACGCCATCGAGAATAAATGGATCTTCAAGAAGAAACTGATGTTGACGGTAACGTTACTGTCTACAAAGCTTGACTTGTTGCAAAACGTTTTTGACAAGTTCAAAGAGTTGACTATGATGAGACCTTCTCACCCGTAGCGATGCTTAAGTCCGTCTGAATCATGTTAGCAATTGCCACATTTTATGATTATCAAATTTGGCAAATGGATGTGAAGACTGCATTCCTGAATGGATTTCTGGAAGCAGAGTTGTATATGATGCAACCTGAAGGTTTTATCGATCCAAAGGGTTCTAACAAAGTGTGCAAGCTCTAGTGATCCATTTATGGGCTGGTGCAAGCCTCTCGGAGTTGGAATGAACGTTTTGATAGTGTGATCAAAGCATATGGTTTTATACAGACTTTTGGAGAAGCCTCTATTTACAAGAAAGTGAGTGGGAGCTCTGTAGCATTTCTAATATTATATGTGGATGACATATTGTTGATTGGAAATGATATAGAATTTATGGATAGCATAAAAGGATACTTGAATAAGAGTTTTTGAATGAAGGACCTCGGTGAATCTACTTATATATTGGGCATCAAGATCTATAGAGATAGATCAGGACGCTTAATTGGACTTTCACAAAGCACATACCTTGATAAAGTTTTGAAGAAGTTCAAAATGGATCAAGCTAAGAAAGGGTTCTTGCCTGTGTTACAAGGTGTGAAGATAGAGAGAAAATGAAAAGTGTTCCCTATGCTTCAGCCATAGGATCTATCATGTATGCAATGCTATGTACCAGACCTGATGTGTGCCTTGCCATTAGTTTAGCAGGGAGGTACCAAAGTAATCCAGGAGTGGATCACTGGACAGCGGTCAAGAACATCCTGAAATACCTAAAAAGGACTAAGGATATGTTTCTCGTTTATGGAGGTGACAAAGAGCTCGTCGTAAATGGTTACGTCGATGCAAGCTTTGACACTGATCCGGACGATTCTAAATCACAAACCAGATACGTGTTTATATTGAATGGTGGAGCTGTGAGTTGGAGCAGTTCTAAACAAAGCGTCGTGGCGGGATCTACATGTGAAGCGGAGTACATAGCTGCTTCAGAAGCAGCAAATGAAGGAGTCTGGATGAAGGAGTTCATATCCGATCTAGGTGTCATACCTGGTGCATTGGGTTCAATGAAAATCTTTTGTGACAATACTAGTGCAATTGCCTTGGCAAAGGAATCCAGATTTCACAAGAGAACCAAACACATCAAGAGACGCTTCAATTCCATCCGCGATCAAGTCCAGGTGGGAGACATAGAGATTTGCAAGATACATACGGATCTGAATGTTGTAGACCCGTTGACTAAGCCTCTCTCACGAGCAAAACATGATCAACACCAAGGCTCCATGGGTGTTAGAATCATTACTGTGTCATCTAAATTATTGACTCTAGTGCAAGTGGGAGACTGAAGGAAATATGCCCTAGAGGCAATAATAAAGTTATTATTTATTTCCTTATTTCATGATAAATGTTTATTATTCATGCTAGAATTGTATTAACCGAAAACACAATACATGTGTGAATACATAGACAAATGGAGTGTCACTAGTATGCCTCTACTTGACTAGCTCGTTGGTCAAAGATGGTTGTAACGCCCTCGATGCGGCTATATCTCCCACGTGTCGAAGCACGACTTAGAGGCATAACTGCATTGAAAGCAATGTCGCAAGTGAGGTAATCTTCACACAACCCATGTAATACAATAGGGGAAAAGATACATAGTTGGCTTACAATCACCACTTCACAAAATTACATGAATAAAGCATTACATCATCCAAATACAATCAAGGTCCAACTACGGAACCAAAATAAAAGAAGAACCCCAAATGCGACAAGGTCCCCGATCGACCCCAACTGGGCTCCATTACTGATCAACTAGAACGAAACAACACAAAGGACAAGATCTTCATTGAGCTCCTCCTGAGCTTGGTTGTGTCATCTGCACAGACTCATCAGCACCTGCAAGCTGGTTTGGAAGTATCTGTGAGCCACGGGGACTCAACAATCTCGCACCCTCGCGATCAAGACTATTTAAGCTTATGGATAAGGTAAAAGGTATGAGGTGGAGCTGCAGCAAGCGACTAGCATATATGGTGGCTAACACACGCAAATGAGAGCGAGAAGAGAAGGCAAAGCACGGTCGATAAAAGTATGATCAAGAAGTGATCCTAGAACAACCTACGTCAAGCATAACTCCAACACCGTGTTCACTTCCCGGACTCCGCCGGAAAGAGACCATCACGGTTACACACGCAGTTGATTCATTTTAATTAAGTTAAGGTTCAAGTTATCTACAACCGGACATTAACAAATTCCCATCTGCCCATAACCGCGGGCATGGATTTCGAAAGTTCAAAACCCTGCAGGGGTGTCCCAACTTAGCCCATCACAAGCTCTCACGGTCAACGAAGGATATTCCTTCTAGCGGGAAGACCCGATCAGACTCGGAATCTTGGTTACAAGACATTTCGACAATGGTAAAACAAGACCAGCAAAGCCACCCAGATGTGCCGACAAATCCCGATAGGAGCTGCACATATCTCGTTCTCAGGGCACACCGGATGAGCCAGACGTCGGGTAAGCCAGCCCAGGGTTGCCCCTGGTAGCCTCGGACATCGCTCAGTTTGGACCAACACTTAGAGAAGCACTGGCCCGGGGGGGTTAAAATAAGATGACCCTTGAGCCGACCGACTCAAGGGAAAGAAAAGGCTAGGTGGCAAATGGTAAAACCAATGTTGGGCCTTGCTGGAGGAGTTTTATTCAAGGCAAACTGTCAAGGGGTTCCCATTATCACCCAACCGCGTAAGTAACACAAAATCCGGGAACATAACACCGATATGACGGAAACTAGGGCGGCAAGAGTGGAACAAAACACCAGGCATAAGGCCGAGCCTTCCACCCTTTACCAAGTATATAGATGCATTAATTAAATAAGATATATTGTGATATCCCAACAAGATAAACATGTTCCAACAAGGAACAACATCTCCATGTTCCAACAAGGAACAAACTTCAATCTTCACCTGCAACTAACAACGCTATAAGAGGGGCTGAGCAAAGCGGTAACATAGCCAAACAACGGTTTGCTAGGACAAGGTGGGTTAGAGGCTTGGTTTAACAATATGGGAGGCATGATCAGCAACTGGTAGGTATCGCAGCATAGGCATAGCAAAAGAGCGAGCATCTAGCAAGCAAAGATAGAAGTGATTTCGAGGGTATGATCATCTTGCCTGAAATCCCGCAAGGAATAAGAACGTGTCCATGAAGAAGATAAACGGACGTAGTCGAACGAATCCTCACAACACGACGTTATCGGAACCAACCCGAAGAAGCAACACCGGAAAGGAGCAAACAACATAGTAAACAACCACCACAAAATCATGGCATGATGCACAACAAGTATGATGCATGTCCGGATTAAAGAGGCATGGCATGGCAAGGTGCACAAGCAATCCTACAAATTAAGTGGAGCTCAATATGCAACTCCGTTGCATATTGACCGAACACCACATCAATTATTTAGTTCACTCTCTGTTAGGTACTCCACAATATTACATGTTGGTTAACATGGCAAGAGGTGTAGCAAAGTAAAACTACCTATCTAGTCAAGTTTAAATGAGGCCGGAAGTAACGAACAACAATTCCGGTAAATCCCCATATGCATATATTAGGTTTGGTGCTGTTCTAACCTAAACCAAATTATATAGTTATTAAACATGCAAGATGATGCCACCATGTTAAACTAGGCAACATTCTACCCCATTTACATGTAAAAGTTCATTAAAATCCGAGTTACGGTTATATAGTTATGAATTTAATCATTTTAACATGGCAATAGGAAAATATAAGCAAACATCATTTTAATCATTTTAAACATAGATGAAAGTGGCATATTATTAAACTAGACAAAATTCTAGACATATTACATATTAAGTTTGTTTAATTATGATGCACGGTTTGTGAGCTATTAAATGAATGAAGTATGAGGGCTTTTCTGCAAAACTGGCAATTCAGGATAAATGGCTAAAAACGCAGATCTGAAAAAAAACAGGAACTGGGCCGAATCTGTCTGGCCCCAAAAGTGCACAGGAGCGGGGCTGGGCGCGTCCTCACCATGGGCCTCGGCCCAGCTGGATGGAGCAGTGGCCGACTGGTGCGCTGGGCCTTGGCGCCGAATGCGGCCCAGGCACGCAGGAGACAGGCGGTCTGGAGCCGGGCTGGATCTACGGCAGGCGAGGCCGGCCCGTGCGAGCGAAGCAGGGGAGCGATGCGGTCAACAGATGCGAGCGGGCTGCACTCTGCTCGTTCTGAAGAGAGAAGCAGCAGCACACCCATGGCGATGCAGAGGACGACGACAGGAGTTCCGGCGACGGGGTCGACGGAAAACGGCGGGAACAGGCGGATCGAGGTGCGGGGAAGTCAGATCCGAACGCGGGGAGCCCGTTTTTGGTGGCAGAGGAGCTCGGCGGCGTCGGCATCGGGGTCCATGCTTCGGGTGCCCCTGGCGGCTTGCTGGTTCGTGTCCCTGAAGATAGAGAGGGAGAGAGGTGAGGCGAGGGAGAGAACGAGAGGAAGAAAAAGATGGCAGGGCGCGAAGGTTAACTTGCAGGTCATCGGAGTGGCTAGGCGAGGAGGAGGTCCTCCGGGGTAGCTCCATGAGGCAGAAGACTTGCTCCCGGCGAAGACGGAGCTTGAGAAACTTGGCGTCCTGGGGCGGCGACGCGGTCTACGCAGGGGCGGCGCGGGCTTCTGCACCGGGCCCTCCATGGCGGGAGCTGGCTGGACGACAGGATCCTGGAGGCTTCGGTGGTGCGGGGAGGCACGGGACGATGCAGGGGGTGCCTAGCGCTGCAGGATCGGGACTCCCCTGCTCGAGCTCCTCGGGCGCGTGCTCGTGCACGGGAGCGAGAGGAGGCTGGGCCTCGGGTGTCGGGAAGTGGAGCTTGAGGATTGGGCGTCGACGGAAAACAAGGAAAGTGGTCGGAAAGATTGGATCGGGAGGAGATCCCGAGGAGAAGCGAGAGAGTGGCGACGGCGGCTGCGGGAATGGATGGGACATGCGCCTAAAAATTAGGGTTAGACCGAATATATAGCCAGTTGAAATAGGTTAGGGGCTATCTGGAGCCTGCGATCAAAATCGAACGGTCAAGAAAATAAATAGGTAGGGAGCCCAATAAACAAAACAGAGATGTTTTGTAGATGTTAGGGGATGATCCGGACCCGTTGGTGACAACTGTCCGGGTCGGGTTCGGGTAAGTTTTTCGGACACGCGCGCGAGGGGGTTTGATGCACTGAGCAGAGAGGGTTTCGGACCGTGCGATCGCATCGGACAACTCCAGAAGCGAAGAGGGGAAGGAGGATGGACTAGGTGGGTTGTGGCGAGACTGCGAGGGGGAGAAGAGAGAGAGAGAGGCCCGACATCTGTTTCCAGAGACCGAAAACGTCCGACGTTAGACCGGTTATATTGCCGCTATAGTTAATCGTTGGGGGCGTCAAACGAACTCCGAACGCGATGAAACTTGACAGGCGGTCTATCTACACTATAATAAGACCACACGTCAACTCTCATCCCATTCCGAGAACATTTTCCGGTCACTTATAAAATAATATTTCGGACATGTCGCGGGCGCGTGCAAGTGTGTCTGGACTCAGAACGGACAACGGACGGAACAAGGAGACCGGGACGGATGCAAGTTTTGAAAACATGATGATGCAAAGCGGATGATGACATGGCAAGATGCAACACGCAAGCAAAAGACAAGGCAACACCAGCGAATAACTGGAGGACACCTGGCACATCGGTCTCGGGGCGTTACAATGGTTATGTTTCCTAACCATAGACATGAGTTGTCATTTGAAAAACGAGATCACATCATTAGGAGAATGATGTGATTGACTTGACCCATTCCGTTAGCTTAGCACTTGATCGTTTTAATTTACTGCTTTTGCTTTCTTCATAACTTATACATGTTCCTATGACTATGAGATTATGCAACTTCCGATTACCGGAGGAACACTTTGTGTGCTACCAAACGTCACAACGTAATTGGGTGATTATAAAGGTTCTCTACAGGTGTCTCCAATGGTACTTGTTGAGTTGGCATAGATCGAGATTAGGATTTGTCACTCCGATTGTCGGAGAGGTATCTCTGGGCCCTCTCGGTAATGCACATCACTATAAGCCTTGCAAGCAATGCAACTAATGAGTTAGTTGCGGGATGATGCATTACGGAACGACTAAAGAGACTTGCCGATAACGATATTGAGCTAGGTATTGAGATACGGACGATCAATTCTCGGGCAAGTAACATACCGATGACAAAGGGAACAACGTATGTTGTTATGCGGTTTGACCGATAAAGATCTTCGTAGAATATGTTGGAGTCAATATGAGCATCCAGGTTCCGCTATTGGTTATTGACCGGAGACGTGTCTCAGTCATGTCTACATAGTTCTCGAACCCGTGGGGTCCGCATGCTTAACGTTCGGTGATGATTGGTATTATGAGTTTATGTGATTTGATGTACCAAAGGTAGTTCAGAGTCTCGGATGTGATCACAGACATGACGAGGAGTCTCGAAATGGTTGAGACATAAAGATTGCTATATTGGATGACTATATTCGTATACCGGAAGTGTTCCGGGTGATTTCGGAGAAAACCGGAGTGCTGGAGGGTTACCGGAACCCCCCAAGAGAAGTAATAGGCCACATGGGCCTTAGTGGAGAGAGAGAGATGGACGGCCAGGGCAGGCCGCGCGCCCCCTCCCCCTCTTCTCCGAATTGGACTAGGGAAGGGGGGCGGCGCCCCCCTTTCCTTCTCCCTCTCCTCCTTCCTTTTCCCCTCCTAGTAGGAGTAGGAAAGGGGAGTCCTACTCCTACTAGGAGGAGGACTCCTCCTCCTGGCGCCCCCTGCAAGGGCCGGCCGGCCTCCCCCCTTGCTCCTTTATGTACGGGGGTAGGGGGGCACCCTAGGACACAAAAGTTGATTGTTCCAAGCCGTGTGCGGTGCCCCCCCTCCACAATAATCCACCTCGATCATATTGTAGAGGTGCTTAGGCGAAGCCCTGCGTCAGTAGCAACATCATCACCGTCATCACGCCGTTGTGCTAACGGAACTCTCCTGTGAAGCTCTGCTGGATCGGAGTTCGTGGGATGTCATCGAGCTGAACGTGTGATGGACTCAGAGGTGCCGTACGTTCGGTACTTGGATCGGTCGGATCATGAAGACATACGACTACATCAACCGCGTTCTCATAACGCTTCCACTTACGGTCTACGAGGGTACGTGGACGATACTCTCCTCTCCCGTTGCTATGCATCACCATGATCTTGCGTGTGCATAGGAAAATTTTGAAATTACTACATTCCCCAACATCGAGAACTATGTAGACATGACCGAGACACATCTCCGGTTAATAACCAATAGCAGAATCTGGATGCTCATATTGGCTCCTACATGTTCTACGAAGATCTTTATCGGTCAAACTGTGTAACAACATACGTTGTTCCCTTTGTCATCGGTATGTTACTTGCCCGAGATTCGATTGTCGGTATCATCATACCTAGTTCAATCTCGTCATCGACAAGTCTCTTTACTCGTTCCGTAATGCATCATCCCACAACTAACTCATTAGTCACATTGCTTGCAAGGCTTATAGCGATGGGCATTACCGAGAGGGCCCAGAGATACCTCTCCGACAATCGGAGTGACAAATCCTAATCTCGATCTATGCCAACTCAACAAACACCATTGGATACACCTGTAAAGCATCTTTATAATCACCCAGTTACGTTGTGATGTTTGATAGCACACTAAGTGTTCCTCCGGTATTCAGGAGTTTTAATCTCATAGTCGTAGGAACATGTATAAGTCATGGAGAAAGCAATAGCAATAAACTAAATGATCATAGTGCTAAGCTAATGGATGGGTCTAGTCCATCACATCATTCTCTAATGATGTGATCCCGTTCATCAAATGACAACACATGTCTATGGTCAGGAAACATAACCATCTTTGATTAACGAGCTAGTCAAGTAGAGGCATACTAGGGACACTTTGTTTGTCTATGTATTCACACATGTACTAAGTTTCCGGTTAATACAATTATAGCACGAATAATAAACATTTATCATGATATAAGGAAATATAAATAACAACTTTATTATTGCCTCTAGGGCATATTTCCTTCACTATTAAGCGTCTCGATCTATCTCTATAGATCTTGATACCTAATATGAAAGCAGCTTCTCCTAGGTCCTTCATTGAAAAACTCTTGTTCAAATATTCCTTCACATTTTCCAAAAGTTCTATATTGTTTCCAATCAGCAATATGTCATCCACGTATAATATTAGAAACGCTATAGAGCTCCCACTCACTTTCTTGTAAATACAAGATCTCCAAAAACTTGCATGAACCCAAATGCCTTGATCACCTTATCAAAGTGAAGATTCCAACTCGGAGATGCTTGCACCAGTCCATAAATGGAGTGCTGGAGTTTGCAAACTTTGTCAGCATTCTCTGGATCGATAAAATCTTTCAGCTGCATCATATACAACTCTTCCTTAAGGAAACCGTTAAGGAACGCTGTTTTGGCATCCATCTGCCAGATTTCATAATCGAAAAATGCAGCTATTGCTAACATGATTCTGACGGACTTAATGTGACGCCTCCGATTCAATCGTACACTAATCATACACGCAAACGTGTAAGATCAAGATCAGGGACTCACGGGAAGATATCACAACACAACTCTAGACACAAATAAAATAATACAAGCTTTATATTATAAGCCAGGGGCCTCGAAGGCTCGAATACAAATGCTCGAAGACACAAGAGTCAGTGGAAGCAATGATATCTGAGTACAAACCTAAGTTAAAAAAGTTTGCCTTAAGAAGGCTAGCACAAAAGTAGCAACGATCAAAAAGGCAAGGCCTCCTGCCTGGCACCTCCTAACTACTCCTCGAAGTCGAACTCCACGTAGAATCATCCTCGGGATCCTCTGGCTCCTGGACTCCATCATATGATCGCAATAACCAGGGAAGGGGGAAAAAGAAGTAGCAAAGCAACCATGAGTACTCATCCAAAGTACTCGCAAGCAAGGATCTACACTACATATGCATCAGTATCAATGAAATGGGTAGTATCTGTGGACTAAACTGCCGAATGCCAGAATAAGAGGGGGATAGCTAGTCCTATCGAAGACTACGCTTCTGTCAGCCTCCATCTTGAAGCATGTAGAAGAGAGTAGATGGTAAGTTCACCAAGTAAAAATGTATAGCATAATCCTACCTGGCAATCCTCTCCTCGTCGCCCTGTGAGAGAGCGACCACCGGGTTGTATCTGGCACTTGAAAGGTTGTGTTTTATTAAGTATCTGGTTCTAGTTGTCATAAGGTCAGAATACAACTCCGGGTCGTCCTTTTATCGAGGGACACGGCTATTCGAATAGATAAACTTTCCTGCAGGGGTGCACCACATAACCCGACACACTCAATCCCTCTGGTCTGGCAGACTTTCTGGGTCATACCCGGCCTCAGAAGATCAACACGTCGCAACCCTACCTAGGCACAACAGAGAGGTCAACACACCGGTCTAAATCCTATGCGCGCAGGGGTCTGGGCCCATTGCCCATTGCACACCTGCATGTTGCGTACGCGGCCAGTAAGCAGACCTAGCCTTCCTAATACAAGAGCAGGCGTTCCAGTCCAATCCGGCGCGCGCCGCTCGGTCGCTGACGTCAAGAAGGCTTCGACTGATACCACGACGTCGAGTGCCCATAACTGTTCCCGCGTAGTTGGTTTGTGCATATAGGCCAGTGGCCAAACTCAGATCAATTGTCCAGATCACCTTAAGCATGTTATTTTGAAGTAACCACAGACGCCGACCAGGGACCAGGCCCACCTGTCTCCTAGGTGGTCGCAACCTGCCCTGTCGCTCCGCCACAAAGTAACCATCAAGGGGCTACCGGGAACCCAGGCCCACCACTACCTGGGTGGAACCACCTGCCCCTTCAGCCCCCATCTCCGAACAATATCATAAGTAATGTAACTGTATAAAGTATATGGTATATGCCCGTGATCGCCTTCCGAAGTGATCACGGACCAGTAGTATAGCATGGCAAACGGACAAGAGTGTAGGGCCACTGATGTAATACTAGCAACCTATACTAAGCATTTAGGATTGCAGGTAAAGGTATCAACAATAGTAACAAGGACAGACTATGCAGCAGTATAGGATCAAACCGATGAAACAGTAACACTACTCTAATGCAAGCAGTAGAGGGAAAGAGTAGGCGATATCGGGATGAACAAGGGGGGTTGGCTTGCCTGGTTGCTCTAGAAAGAAGGAGGGGTCATCATTGATGCAGTCGATCACAGGGGTATCGACAGCGGTCTCGAGGTCTGTCGGAAAGAAGTAATGGAGGGGGAACATAATAAATAACAGAGCAATAAAAGCATCACAAAGCATAACATGGCAATACGCGGTGCTAGGGGTGACCTAACGCAACGCTACACGTTGTCGAAGAAACGGGAAATTAACTGGAACGTTTTCCCGGTTTCGGACATCTGTTAGATAGATGAACCAGAGGGGAAGGTTCCATGTTTGCAGTGCTGGAGGCATCCGATAGGTATGCGGATAACGTATTCGGGTTCATCTCATTTTTCTGAGCAACTTTCATGTAGAAAACTCTTCCATCTAAGCTACGGTTTATTTTCTATAATTTTTCTATAGTTTTAAATGATTTTCTATTTTTTAATTCGAAAATTAAATAGTTAAATGCTATGGGTACACATAAGTGTACTCAGAGTTGTACACATGGGGCTGACTGGTGGGGACAGGGGGCTGAGTCAGCAGCCCAGTCAGCAGTCAAAGTTTGACCATTGACTGGTCAACCTGACCAGTAGGTCCCACATGTCATTAACTAGTTATTTAACAAATTGTTTAAATAGTTATTTAGGTGGGGTGGGACCCAGAGGTCAGTGAGACATTTTAGTTAACTAATTTTAGTTTGACCCAAAGTCCTAATTAGAGCGTGGGGCCCTGCAGTCAGTGGCTAGGGGGGCGGTTAGCTGCTAACTAAAAGGCAGGCCCCAGCAGGGGGGCGCCGGCCATGACGACACTTGGCCAGCAAGCAGTAACGGCAGGCGGGCTTCACACGCCATGGACAAGGGCGAGCGGGGACGGCGCGCATGAGCGAGCGGCGGCCATGGCGGACGCGAGCGGGGGGGGAGGCGGAGCGTCGTCAGCTGGGCGCCGGGGTGGAGGGGACCGACGTCGTGGGCGCTCGAGCGAGGTTGGCCGGAGCTGCGGTGCTAGGGGTGCGGGCGAGGTAGGGAGGGGCATGGGGGTGAGGTCGGGCCACGGCGGCTGCAAGACTCCAGGGGCGCGGGCACCGGATGCAGGCACGGGGGCGACGACCACGGCGTGAGCGGGCATGGGTGGTGGCGGTGGCGCAGAGCGGTGGCGGCGGCCGGGGGCGTGCGGCTACGCACGAGTGGACGCACGTGGGTGGTGTGGCCAACGCGGGGCATGCAGGGGCAACGCGCACGGGACACGGCCGCGGGGTGGCGAGCGCGAGGCGGCAATGGCGCTCAGGCTGGCTCATGTGTGGGGCTGCACTAGCTAGCGAGTAGGAAGAGCAGTGCAGGAGCATACGAGGAGGTCCTGGAGTACCATGATCTTCATGATAGAAATGAGAGAAAAAGAGAGAAGGGACAATGTTACTATCCTTTTACCACACTTGTGCTTCAAAGTAGCACCATGATCTTCATGATAGAGAGTCTCTTATGTTGTCACTTTCATATACTAGTGGGAATTTTACAATATAAAACTTGGCTTGTATATTCCAATGATGGGCTTCCTCAAAATGCCCTAGGTCTTCGTGAGCAAGCAAGCAAGTTGGATGCACACCCACTTAGTTCTTTTGTTGAGCTTTCATACACTTATAGCTCTAGTCCATCCGTTGCATGTCAATCCCTACTCACTCACATTGATATCTATTGATGGGCATCTCCATAGCCCATTGATACGCCCAGTTGATGTGAGACTACCTTCTCCTTTTTGTCTTCTCCACAACAACCATTCTATTCCACCTATAGTGCTATGTCCATGGCTCAGGCTCATGTATTGCGTGAAGATTGAAAAAGTTTGAGAACATCAAAAGTATGAAACAATTGCTTGGCTTGTCATCATGGTTGTGCATGATTTAAATATTTTGTGTGGTGAAGATGGAGCATAGCCAGACTATATGATTTTGTAGGGATAACTCTCTTTGGCCATGTTATTTTGAGAAGACATGATTGTTTTGTTAGTATGCTTGAAGTACTATTATTTTATGTCGATATTAAACTTTTGTCTTGAATCTTTCGGATCTGAACATTCATGCCACAATAAAGAAAATTACATTGAGAATTATGCTAGGTAGCATTCCACATCAAAAATTCAGTTTTTATCATTTACCTACTCGAGGACGAGCGGGAATTAAGCTTGGGGATGCTTGATACGTCTCCAACGTATCTATAATTTTTGATTGTTCCATGCTATTATATTATCTAGTTTGGATGTTTAATGGGCTTTAATATACCTTTCTATATTATTTTTGGGACTAACATACTAACCAAAGGCCTAGTGCAAATTGTTGTTTTTTGCCTATTTCAGTGTTTCACAGAAAAGGAATATCAAACAGAATCCAAACGAAATGAAACCTTCGGGAGAGTGATTTTTGGAACAAACGCAATCCAGGAGACTTGGAGTGGACGTCAAGGAAGCATCAAGGAGGCCACGAGGTAGGGAGGCGTGCCCAGGGGGGCAGGCGCGCCCCCCACCCTCGTGGCTCCCTTGACCAACTTCTTTCGTCTATATATACTCATATACCCCAAAAACATCCGAGAGCACCACGAAACCCTATTTCCACCACCGCAACCTTCTGTACCCAAGAGATCCCATCTTGGGTCCTTTTACGGAACTCCGTCGGAGGGGGAATCGATCACGGAGGGCTTCTACATCAACACCATAGCTTCTACAATGATGTGTGAGTAGTTTACCACGGACCTTCGGGTCCATAGTTATTAGCTAGATGGCTTCTTCTCTCTCTTTGGATCTCAATACAAAGTTCTCCTCGATATTCTTGGAGATCTATTCGATGTAATTCTTTTTGCGGTGTGTTTGTCGAGATCCGATGAATTGTGGGTTTATGATCAAGATTATCTATGAACAATATTTGGTTCTTCTCTGAATTCTTTTATGTATGATTTGTTATCTTTGCAAGTCTCTTCGAATTATCAGTTTGGTTTGGCCTACTAGATTGATCTTTCTTGCAATGGGAGAAGTGCTTAGCTTTGGGTTCAATCTTGCGGTGTCCTTCCCTAGTGACAACAGGGGCAGCAAGGCACGTATTGTATTGTTGCCATCGAGGATAAAAAGATGGGGTTTATATCATATTGCTTGAGTTTATCTCTCTACATCATGTCACCTTGCCTAATGCGTTACTCTGTTCTTATGAACTTAATACTCTGGATGCATGTTGGATAGCGGGCGATGTGTGGAGTAATAGTAGTAGATGCAGAATCATTTCGGTCTACTTGTCGCGGAAGTGATGCCTATATACATGATCATGCCTAGATATTCTCATAATTATGCACTTTTCTGTCAATTGCTCGACAATAATTTGTTTACCCACTGTAATACTTATGCTATCTTGAGAGAAGCCACTAGTGAAACCTATGGCCCTCGGGTCTATTTTCCATCATATAAGTTTCCAATCTATTTTACTTTGCAATCTTTACTTTCAATCTATATCATAAAAATACCAAAAATATTTATCTTATTATCTCTATCAGATCTCACTTTTGCAAGTGGCCGTGAAGGGATTGACAACCCCTTTATTGCATTGGTTGCAAGGTTCTTATTTGTTTGTGTAGGTGCGAGGCAACTTGCGTGTAGTCTCCTACTGGATTGATACCTTGGTTCTCAAAAACTGAGGGAAATACTTACGCTACTTTGCTGCATCACCCTTTCCTGTTCAAGGGAAAACCAATGCAGTGCTCAAGAGGTAGCAACCACCGGCCCAGACCCCTCCCTCCGCCGCCCCGCCCTCCCCTCGACCTCACACCACCGCCGTGCTTGGCAGCGCCCTGGCCATCCCTTTAAGCCCGTACTAGAATAACACCTTAAGAGACAAATCAACCAAAACCCTAATGTCACCTAGATACTCCAATGTCACCTCAAGTATCCGTGGGTATGATTATACGATATGCATCACACAATCTCAGATTCATATATTCAACCAACACAAAGAACTTCAAAGAGTGCCCCAAAGTTTCTACCGGAGATTCAAGACGAAAACGTGTGCCAACCCCTATGCATAAGTTCACAAGGTCACTGAACCTGCAAGTTGATCACCAAAACATACATCAAGTGGATCACGTGATATCCCATTGTCACCATAGATAAGCATGTGCAAGACATACATCAAGTGTTCTCAAATCCTTAAAAAACTCAATCCGATAAGATAACTTCAAAGGCAAAACTCAATCCATTACAAGAGAGTAGATGGGGAGAAACATCATAAGATCCAACTATAATAGCAAAGCTCGCGATACATCAAGATCGTTCCGAATCAAGAACACAAGAGAGAGAGATCAAACACATAGCTACTGGTACATACCCTCAGCCCCGAGGGTGAACTACTCCCTCCTCGTCATGGAGAGCGCCGGGATGATGAAGATGGCCACCGGAGAGGGATTCCCCCTCCTGCAGGATGCCGGAACGGGTCTAGATTGGTTTTCGGTGGCTACGGAGGCTTGCGGCGGCAGAACTCCCGATCAAGGTTTCTTTCTGGAAGTTTGGGTATATATAAGAGGTGTTTGAGTCGGGAACAAGTTAGGGGGGTCCCCAAGGCGGCCACGAGGTAGGGGGCGCGCCCAGGGGGGTAGGGCGCGCCCCCACCCTCGTGGGCGCCTCAGGACTCTTCTGGCCCATCTCCGATACTCCGTGGGCTTCTTCTGGTCCAAAAATAATCTTCGTGAAATTTCAGGTCAATTGGACTCCGTTTGGTTTTCCTTTTGTGCGATACTCAAAAACAAGGAAAAACAGAAATTCGCACTAGGCTCTAGGTTAATAGGTTAGTTCCAAAAATCATATAAAACAGCATATAAATGCATGTAAAACATCCAAGGTTGATAATATAATAGCATGGAACAATAACAAATTATAGATACGTTGGAGACGTATCAAGCATCCCCAAGCTTAATTCCCGCTCGTCCTCAAGTAGGTAAATGATAAAAACAGAATTTTTGATGTGGAATGCTACCTAACATATTTATCCATGTAATTCTCTTTATTATGGCAAGAATATTCAGATCCGAAAGGTTCAAGACAAAAGTTTAATATTGACATAAAAATAATAATACTTCAAGCATACTAACAAAGTAATCATGTCTTCTCAAAATAACATGGCCAAAGAAAGCTATCCCTACAAAATCATATAGTCTGGCCATGCTCTATCTTCATCACACAAAATATTTAAATCATGCACAACCCTGATGACAAGCCAAGCAATTGTTTCATACTTTTGATGTTCTGAAACATTTTCAATCTTCACGCAATACATGAGCGTGAGACATGGACATAGTACTATAGGTGGAATAGAATGGTTGTTGTGGAGAAGACAAAAAAAGGAGAAGATAGTCTCACATCAACTAGGAGTATCAATGGGCTATGGAGATGCCCATCAATAAATATCAATGTGAGTGAGTAGGGATTGCCATGCAACAGATGCACTAGAGCTATAAGTGTATGAAAGCTCAACAAAAGAACTAAGTGGGTGTGCATCCAACTTGCTTGCTCACGAAGACCTAGGGCATTTTGAGGAAGCCCATCATTGGAATATACAGGCCAAGTTCTATATTGTAAAATTCCCACTAGTATATGAAAGTGACAACATAAGAGACTCTCTATCATGAAGATCATGGTGCTACTTTGAAGCAAAAGTGTGGTAAAAGGATAGTAACATTGTCCCTTCTCTCTTTTTCTCTCATTTTTTTGACCTTCTCTTTTTATGGCCTCTTTTTTCTCTCCTTTTTTTTATTTTTCGTCCGGAGTCTCATCCCGACTTGTTGGGGAATCATAGTCTCCATCGTCCTTCCCTCACGTGGGACAATGCTCTAATAATGATGACCATCATACTTTTATTTACTTACAACTCAAGAATTACAACTTGATACTTAGAACAAAATATGACTTTATATGAATGCCTTCGGCGGTGTACCGGGATGTGCAATGACTCATGAGTGACATGTATGAAAGAATTATGAATGGTGGCTTTGCCACAAAAATGATGTCAACTACATGATCATGCAAAGCAATATGACAATGATGAAGCGTGTCATAATAAACGGAATGATGGAAAGTGGAATGGCAATATATCTCAGAATGGCTATGGGAATGCCATAATAGGTAGGTATGGTGGCTGTTTTGAGGAAGGTATATGGTGGGTGTATGATACCGACGAAAGGTGCGCGGTATTAGAGAGGCTAGCAATGGTGGAAGGGTGAGAGTGCATATAATCCATGGACTCAGCATTAGTCATAAGGAACTCACATACTTATTGCAAAAATCTATTAGTTATCGAAATGATGTACTACGCGCATGCTCCTAGGGGGTAGATTGGAAGGAAAAGACCATCGCTCGTCCCTGACCGCCACTCATAAGAAAGACAATCAATAAATAAATCATGCTCCGACTTCATCACATAACGGTTCACCATACGTGCATGCTACGGGAATCACAAACTTTAACACAAGTATCTCCCAAATTCACAACTACTCAACTAGCATTACTCTAATATCACCATCTTCATATCTCAAAACAATCATCAAGTATCAAACTTCTCATAGTATTCAATGCACTCTATATGAATTTTTTATTATACCCATCTTGAATTCCCATCATACTAGGACTAATTTTATAACCCAAGCAAATTACCATGCTGTTCTAAAGACTCTCAAAATAATATAAGTGAAGCATGAGATTTCATCTATTTCTTCAAAATAAAACCACCGCCGTGCTCTAAAAAGATATAAGTGAAGCACTAGAGCAAATGACAAACTACTCCAAAAGATATAAGTGAAGATCAATGAGTAGTCGAATAATTATGCAACTATGCGAAGACTCTCTAACATTTAAGAATTTCAGATCTTGGTATTTTATTCAAACAGCAAGCTAAATAAAATAAAATAAAATGACGCTCCAAGAAAAACACATATCATGTGGTGAATAAAAATATAGGTCCAAGTAAAGTTACCGATGAACAAAGACGAAAGAGGGGATGCCATCCGGGGCATCCCCAAGCTTAGGCTCTTGCCACTCCTTATTCCATAGTCCATCGAATCTTTATCCAAAACTTGAAAACTTCACAACACAGAACTCAACAGAAAACTCGTAAGCTCTGTTAGTATAAGAAAGCAAATCACCACTTAGGTACTGTCAAGACAAGATTCATAACTTTTCTCACATGATGCTTACTGCACCATATCATTTCTACAATTTATATTAAGCAATATAAGCCATAGAAACTAGAAAACAAGCAAACTATACATCAAAAACAGAATCTGCCAAAAACAGAACAGTCTGTAGTAATCCGTAACTCTCAAATACTTCTGTAACTCCAAAAATCCTGAGAAATTAGAAAGTCCTAGGCAATTTGTATATTAATGTACTGCAGTTGGAATTGGTATTTTATTGCTCTCCGGTAAAAAATGAAAATTATTTTCGTGAGCGCATACTTTTTGTTTTTATCAGCAAGATCAAACAATAATCACCCAAGAAGATCCTAAAGGTTTTATTTAGCACAAACAATAATTAAAACATAAAAAACACAATCATAATAGAGGATAAATGAATTATTTATTACTAAACAGGAGCAACAAGCAAAGAACAAAAATAAAATTGGGTTGCCTCCCAACAAGCGCTATCATTTAACGCCCCTAGCTAGGCATGATGATTTCAATGATGCTCACATAAAAGATAAGAATTGTAACATAAAGAGAGCATCATTAAGAATATGACTAGCACATTTAAGTCTAACCCACTTCCTATTCATAGGGATTTTGTGAGCAAACAACTTATGGGAACAATAATCAACTAGCACAGGAAGGCAAAACAAACATAACTTTAAAATTTTAAGCACATAGAGAGGAAACATGATATTATTGCAATTCCTACAAGCATATATTCCTCCCTCATAATAATTTTCAGTAGCATCATGAATGAATTCCACAATATAACCATCACATAAAGCATTCTTTTCTTGAGCCATAAGCATAGAATTTTTATTAGTCTCCACATAAGCAAAAATTTTCTCATTCGGAATAGAGGGAGTATCATAAGAAACTCGAATACTATAAATTGTTTCCACATTAAAATAGTAATATTCAGAAAAATGGTAATCATAATCATGTCAAGTTTTATAAATATAATCATCACTATTTTCTATAGCATAATTTTCATTACAATAGTCATCATAAATAGGAGGCATGCTATAAATTTGCTCATCAAAACTTGAGAGACTAAAAATATCATCTCCATTAAACATAGCATCCCCAAGCTTGGAACAAACATTAATTGCAGCAAATAAATTCTCAAACATGTCATTTCTCATCCAACATAGCATCCCCAAGCTTGGGCCTTTTCATATCATAAGCATAATCACTCTCATCATTAATAGTATGGATAGCACCAATAGTACAATTATCATCACAATGAGTAATAGGAGCAACATCATTTGGGAGGGATACCTTTTTACCTTTGCTTCTCCGTCTTCTCTTTCTCTTCTTCACATCATGTGTGGGTTTAATCCTCTTTTTGGAGCTCCTTATTAATGAGATTGGTTGAATAGAAGGCTCCTCCTCGTTACTCGATTCATCATAAGAAATAATAGGAGGATATTGGGAAGTCTCTTCCGTTTCATTAGTATTCTCTTCATCTTCTATTTGTTTTCTTGTCTTTATGTAATTGGCAATATAAGGATTTTCAATGCAATTTACCGCACAATACATATAAATTTCCTCTAGATCAAAATCAAGAACTGTCTCAAGGGAAAATTCTGGAATATACTTAGTTATACGTTTCATTTCTTCATAACCCAGAAGCAAACTAAGTTTATTATGATGTTCAAGGGAAATCAAGTCATCACAATTTTTGGACACGATTCGATCATGAAACAATTTGCATTGGATATTTAAATGACCACGTTCATTGCAAAGTTCACAAGGATGGCTAAGAAAATTTAATTTTTCAGCACAAACATCTAGCCTTTCTTGCAACCATTTAGTTTCTAAATACTTATGCCTCTTGCAATATCTATCTTCCCTATTTGGTGTGTACTTGCAAACTCTATGCACTCCACAAAAATTGACATGCTTATAAGAGACATTTTCATCATGGCTAGTGCGATCATCATTAGTACTATGGATATTCAAAGAGTTCGTACTGACAACATTGCAATCATACTCATCATTCAAAGATTTAGTGCCAAACATTTTAATGCACTCTTCTTCTAGCATTTTGGCACAATTATCGAAATCCTTATTTTCACGAAAGATATTAAAAAGATGAAGCATATGAGGCAACCTCAATTCCATTTTTTTGTAGTTTTATTTTATAGACTAAACTAGTGATAAAACAAGAAACAAAAAGATTCGATTGCAAGATCTAAAGATATACCTTCAAGCACTAACCTCCCCGGCGATGGCGCCAGAAATGGATTGTTGACGGGAGATCAAATCTTGACTTGACTTGGTGCAACCTCCCTGGCAACGGCGCCAGAAAAGAGCTTGATGTCTACTACACAACCTTCTTCTTGTAAACGTTGTTGGGCCTCCAAGTGCAGAGGTTTGTAGGACAGTAGCAAATTTCCCTCAAGTGGATAACCTAAGGTTTATCAATCCGTGGGAGGCGAGGATGAAGATGGTCTCTCTCAAGCAACCCTGCAACCAAATAACAAAGAGTCTCTTGTGTCCCCAACACACCCAATACAATGGTAAATTGTATAGGTGCACTAGTTCGGTGAAGAGATGGTGATACAAGTGCAATATGGAAGGTAGATATAGGTTTTTGTAATCTGAAAATATAAAAACAGCAAGGTAGCAAGTGGTAAAAGTGAGCGTAAACGGTATTGCAATGCTAGGAAACAAGACCTAGGGTTCATACTTTCACTAGTGCAAGTTCTCTCAACAATACTAACATAATTGGATCATATAGCTATCCCTCAACATGCAACAAAAAGTCACTCCAAAGTCACTAATAGCGGAGAAAAAACGAAGAGATTATTGTAGGGTACAAAACCACCTCAAAGTTATCCTTTCTGATCGATCTATTCAAGAGTCCGTAGTAAAATAACACGAAGCTATTCTTTCCGTTCAGTCTATCCTAGAGTTCCTACTAGAATAATACCTTAAGACACAAATCAACAAAACCCCTAATGTCACCTAGATACTCCAATGTCACCTCAAGTATCCGTGGGTATGATTATACGATATGCATCACACAATCTCAGATTCATCTATTCAACCAACACAAAGAACTTCAAAGAGTGCCCCAAAGTTTCTATCGGAGAGTCAAGACGAAAATGTGTGCCAACCCCTATGCATAAGTTCACAAGGTCACTGAACCCGCAAGTTGATCACCAAAACATACATCAAGTGGATCATGTGATATCCCATTGTCACCACAGATAAGCACGTGCAAGACATACATCAAGTGTTCTCAAATCCTTGAAGACTCAATTCGATAAGATAACTTCAAAGGGAAAACTCAATCCATTACAAGAGAGTAGAGGGGGAGAAACATCATAAGATCCAACTATAATAGCAAATCTCGCGATACATCAAGATCATTCTGAATCAAGAACACGAGAGAGAGAGAGAGATCAAACACATAGCTACTGGTACATACCCTCAGCCCCGAGGGTGAACTACTCCCTCCTCGTCATGGAGAGCATCGGGATGATGAAGATGGCCACCGGAGACGGATTCCCCCCTCTGACAGGGTGCCGGAACGGGTCTAGATTGGTTTTCGGTGGCTACGGAGGCTTGCGGCGGCGGAACTCCCGATCTAGGTTTCTTTCTGGAAGTTTGGGTATATATAAGAGGTGTTGGAGTCGGGAACAAGTCAGGGAGGTCCCCGAGGCGGCGACGAGGTAGGGGCCGCACCCAGGGGGGTACGGCACTCCCCCACCCTCGTGGGTGCCTCGGGACTCTTCTGGCCCATCTCCGATACTCCACGGGCTTCTTCTAGTGCAAAAATAATCTCCGTGAAATTTCAGGTCAATTGGACTCCGTTTCGTTTTCCTTTTCTACGATACTCAAAAACAAGGAAAAACAGAAACTGGCACTGGGCTCTAGGTTAATAGGTTAGTCCCAAAAATCATATAAAATAGCATATAAATGCATATAAAACATCCAAGGTTGATATATAATACCATGGAACAATCAAAAATTATAGATACGTTGGAGACGTATGAGGCGCCAACAGCTCATAGGCCCGACACACCCCTAAGATTAACACCGAAGCGCTGCTTCTCTGGCGTAATAGGCGGACTAGCGCCTGTTATGTTGGCGAATGCTTCCTTTAATTGGGAATCAACTGACTAGGAATTGAAATCCATGGGGTGACGGACCTCTAGTTAAGGTGAAATAGTGTATGTGGAGAAACCTTGTGCATCGCGAGTTACTAGGAACATCTAGTATCAGGAAGAAGTGGTCAACTAGTGTCTTATGTGGGATGAATACCGTGCAAGAAAACACGTAAGATTTGCACGAATAAGGGAAGATGAGTACCATTTCCGGTTGCCAGTGCTGTGTCCTCCTAATGTCGTGGAGATTTTCTTCTTCTTACCGGGGAACCGATGTTTTGGAGGAGGGTGGAGCCTTGGATGAACCCATGGCCAAATTTTTTGACTGTGTTGCGGTGGCCTTCTGTCGGCGGACAGGAAGCAGATCCGAGGTGGCGAAGGATGGCATAGCGGGAACAGCTCCAGTGCGGTGGACGTTGACGATGTTGGAGCGAAAGCGATGAGGCGCAGGACAACGTGGTTGAACTAGATCGGGTACAGCGCACGTCGGCATCCTAGAGGAAGCTCGGCCTCGACTTCAACTACTATTCATGGAGGGCGTTGCAATTGCGGTTGTGATGGACGACGACGTCGGGGTATCGGCTCCGGCGTGATGGAGGACGGCGATGGTTGATGGGTGGGATGGGGTGGCGGACAAAGGACGCCGGGGTTTCGCGGCTGGTGGAGAGGTAGTTTTGGCGCCCATGGAGTATGAATGGGGAATCGGGCGGAGGGGGGGGGGGTAAGGTAAGGGGGAACCATCTTTCGGTCTAGGACACGCTTGTTTTTGTTTTTTTGAACAGATGGGATGCGCTTGGTTGAAATTTGGGGAAAGTACAAACTTTGCCCCCCTCTTAAATTTTGGACCTACTACGGGTCGGGGGTTGGACGGTAATCCCAGGTGTCCCAAATAGTGGGCAGGAGCAATTTCGACTGAGGGCATGTGTGCTTAGGCGGCCATGCCGTATGAATGTTTTTGGAGGCGGTTGCGTGGCGTCTAGATGAAGCTACAAACCTACCCCGGTTTAGACCTTTGGACGTCGGGCCGGTAAGTTTCACGGGTGGGAGTTAGAAAAGTAATTTCCTTCTACCAAACATTGGTCTCACGCGGTTTCAGATGAGTAGAGGCTCTTTTGGCGCTTCGTTCGAAATTTTGAAACAGAAGCATTCACGTTTAGAGTACTCTTGAACTTTGAGGATTGACCTAAATAGACAACGTTAAATTTGACCTTGTATGTTTGAAAACCTCATTAAATTATTCGCTTCTTTTTGAAATTTTGACACTTTAAAATCCTATAACTACGATTATTTTGGAATTGGGGAGGTAAATTTGAATCTATTTTGTACACAACTATATATGCTATTATGTACAAAAGCAGAGCAAAGACGTGCGCCCCCATAATTTAGGTATGATTTACAAATGCCATTATATCGAATTCAAATAATTGAATGGACTTCATGTTGAATTTCAATTTTTAAATCACCTTAAGTCGAATTCAAATGTATGCTAGTTCATAGCTAGCAATTTATAATGTTCGTTGTGTAACTTTTGTATGTATAATGTGCTTTACACACACAACATGAACTATACTCATGTTTATATCCAATTGCTAAAGCGATGCATTGTCTGGTGTTCAAATACTAACTCTGTGGATCAATTATGTCGAATAATAACATAGCCATGCTCAAATTCGATAGAATATAGATGTCTGATAGATCAATGACCGTTCCTTACGCGAATTGCAAATATTATGATCCCATCCTAATATTTGGATACAATTTATATTTTAATCAATGTGTACATCAGTCTTTTACGTGTAGTTTCACTCTCCATAGGCCCCTCCTCACACACACGCCGACTTTCTCTCTCACACATACGCGCACACAGTGTATATCCATCGGTGGTCTCTCACACATGCTCGCACACTCTCTCCCGAGGTGTTTCTTGCAGCCATGCTCTTGATATAACCCTCCATCCCTCTCGCAACCATTTATGACTATTTTCACCAACCTTTATCACAAGAACTCTTCCTCTCACAAGCATACACACACACAATCCCCGTCGACCCTTTCTATATACATAGACCTGCCTACGTGTCTCCCGCACGCACATTATCTTTAGGCCTGTCTCTCACACATTGTCTCCACCTCTCTTCCTAATTGACGAGTATGATTCTAGCAGAGCATTCTATAGGATGCCCCTTAAAGTTAGGTTGGATGAATGGTAATATCATAGATAAGGTGTTACCATAGTCCGAGGACATAGGGTTACAAATCCTAGCCGGCTTTGTTAGTGGACACATAGTCCTTCACGACTCCATTATCTTTGTCTTGTATGACTAGTCCTCCATGGGTCTCCCTAAATGCGTCACGGGCCGACCAATGTGGCGTAGGACGGAACCGAACCAAGGGCCTCACACTACAAAAAAAGACACATCCGTGACATTTTGGGCCGAACAATTTTTTCTATCATGCTTATGACAGTTCTATGCCAATAATTGTGACAAAACCCGGTATCATCATAGATGTGGTGGGCTCATACTTCTATGACAAAAAATCATGACAGAAAATGGGCTTTTCGTCCTGGGCAGGCCGGAGATGCAGCTGCATGACATTCTTTGGGCTGTCCATGACGGAAAAAATCATGGTAGAAGCGAGGACGAGGAAAATATTGGGGAGTTCCCGGTTATGGTGGGTGGTCGAGGGCCGAGCGATGCGCATTTCTCTCGTACATGTACGCGCGTGGGTGCGAGGCGTTGGGCTCTAACTAAACCCGAGCGAGGCCTTCGCCTACTGAACCCGAGCGATTGCACTGCACGCTACGCGTTACTAAACCCGAGCGACCGATAGATGGCTGTTAGCTGAACCCCATCGAGCGATTCCTTTGCTACTGCTGCTAACTGAAGCTGATCGATGCTGCCTCTGGATGAACAGTGAGCGTTGTTGGGGGGGGTGGATGAATAGTTCCTGGTGGGGGGTTGGATGAACATGACCTCATGGTAGTAGAGGTCATTGCCGCTGGATGAACAGGACCCCGATCGAGCCGGTTGGGGGTGGATGAACAGGACCCCGTGGAGGGCTGGATGAACAGGACCCCGTGGAGGGCTGGATGAACATGACCCCATGGAGGGCTGGATGAACAATAGCCGGTGGAGGGCTGGATGAACAGTAGCCCATGGAGGGGTGGTTGAACAGGACCCCATGGAGAGGGCTGGTTGAACAGTAGCCAGTGGAGGAGCGGTGTAGGCTGGATGAACAGGAGCCCGTGGATGAACAGTCGCAGGTGGAGGCTAGAGGAGGTCGACGGTGGATGAACATTAGCCCGTGGAGGCAGTCGACGATGGAGATGAACAATATCCCGTGGAGTCCCGTTTTGCAGTACACCACACCCCTCCCGATGTACAGGACCTCCCTTTCGACCGTAGCACTCCAACACAAGTCCGTTTCCTCCGTTTTGCGGTACGCCACACCCCTCCCGATCAACACGACCCTGTTTCGACCGTAGGAGGTCCAATAGAAGTTCGTTTCCTCCATTTTGCGATACGCCAGGCTCCTTCCGATGAACAAGATCCTGTTTCGACTGTGGTCGGTCGAACACAAGGCCGTTTCCTCTGTTCTGCGGTACGCCAGGCCTCATTTCGATCGGCTGTTCCATCCAAGCCGGTTGGCTCCCGATGAACACGACGACGACCTAGTTTTTCCATTTTGACCCAGCCATGTACACAAGTCCTGTTTGTACGTAGTCGCGAGTAGGCTTTCGAGACCCCGCCCATATGTGTGTACGTGGCCGTATTTACTTTCTTGCACCCTGGCTGTTGTACGTACGTGTACGCGATATTAATGGGATTGCATGACATGCTACATGCGCGCCTCTACTACGACACGTGAACGCCTCTACTACGACACGTGCCCTTCCTTAAATGGCCACGCTTCATCACTGCAGCCTGCAGACAGACCGGTCGACTAGTACGTACTTACATGTTCATGACCAGAATGACAACACTACGTACGCTAACCAGAATGACAACACTACATACACGTGCGTTGCAATGGATCCAAAGTATATCTATTTAGTGGAGTGCACTCTAAACACATTATCTATTTATTTTTCTCTATCCTTTCGTAGCCATGCAACCAAGCCACATAAGCTTCATGGGTGCCCCACACATCATATTATTTATACTGCGTTGACTGAAAAAAAGATAAATCACCCAAAACAAGATCTTCCCATTCTTTGTTCCTACGATGTTGTGTCATGCACGTACCTAGTTGTATAGTGGTAGTACTAGTTGTAGTACAAACTTCGTACTAGTAGGAGTAGTAGTACGGAATGCTCCTACTCTATCAACGAGCCCCATCTGACACAAAATTTCTTGGCTTCCGTGCTACAATTAGATCTTCCCCTCGTTTTTGTTTTCCAACCCGGTGGCGGGCGGGGTGCGGTTTGCAAATAGTCGGTTTGCTCAACGGCGGTCCCACATGATAGTGAAAATGCTAGGCAACACACCTTCCCTAGCTATGTGGCATATCGGACGGGCCGTGGAGTACTCCCGATTCCCGGGCGTGTGGGGGTGCGACGCGAACGCAACATGCCTTTTCCTTTTACTAGCAATGTTCCCGTGCGTTGCGATGGATCTAAAGTAGTAGAATAGTGGTACTTGTTCACAAACTTGAAATAAATCACTCTTGTTTTGATATACTCCTAATATATTACTTCTCACTCAAAATATATTTCTCGGGCTGCTTTGAAATATATTTCTCACGCTGTTTTGATGAGGTGAGGGAGGGATGTGGTTGCTTTCAAGATAATAAGGTTTTTTTTGCAAATTGGAGCAGAGAAGTGGGCCATTGTTGCAAAAATGCCACAACTTACCTCACAGCCGTTAGATGTAGATCTAATGGTCAGAAACGATGGATGGCAGACACACCACCATCACCAACTGAGTCTTTTATAGGAGTAGGAGTAGAGAAACATGTATAAATTGTAACATTTGGTTCTTCTCCTTGGCATGATCGATAGATAGAAATAACGATTGGAAATGCTAGGGTGGGGCTATTTACACCAGATAAGCACGGTACGTAGTAGCTAGGTCGGTGCATCGTCAGTTTGGTCACATGCGGCTCGACATGTTCTAGTGTTTCTAGCAAGATGCCCGTGCGTTGCACGAAGTTGATGGAAAAGGTAAGAACAACTTATAAATTGACGGATGGAGTACTACTTACAGTGATGCATATAATTAAGCAAAGGGGTCGCACATGTCGGTATTGACTGGAACAAGAATGAAATAGCACAATAAGAATTAAGGCCACGATAATGCGATCACAATGGTGGTTATAGGAGGAAAGAAGAAAGATGCATCCATCAATGTACGACCTCCTCCTCCTCAACTTAGTGTGCCGGGCCACCGACTGGCGGCTAAGGAGTGGCAACTTTTGTGGCGAGGTCAAGGTGCTTCTCAGCAAAGGCATCCAAGGCTTCCAGCCGGTTGAGGAAGGCCAACATCGTAGCATCTTCACTGGCCTTGTAGATACCTATGTACACGATTTGCTCGTACACATGGATGTGTAGGTCGACGAATTCTTGTAGGGCGAGGCGCAGGGCCACCAGTGCTTGAAAGAGGTTCCGGCCATGGAGGCCGATTAGGGTGGCAGGCAATGAGGAGCCTGGGCGCGCGGGCTGGAGGAGTACGATGATGTCTTCCGCGAGCTTCTTAAGGACGGTGAACTTGTTGGTGGTGGCAATGATCATCTGGTCCAACTGAGAGTCGTAGTTGGCGTCGACGGCGGCCATCCACCAACCGGTCGCCAACACTGTCTGGAGACGATCCTCGTTGCCATGCCACAGGCCGGCATCATGGACCATTTGGCACAGCCGCTGGCCACTCACGCGCATCGCCGCCATGGGTCTGGAGTGAGCACTTTTGCGCTTAGTGTAGGTGCTTAGGCAAATGCTTAGGTGCGTACGATGTGGTAGATGCATTGGAATGGAGGGGCGCCTTTATAGGAGTGCAAACTGCGTTGCAATTACATCATGCAGCCTCTTTTCCCGGTCCTCCTCCCATTACTTCCCTCATGCATTCACGATGCTAATTGAAGGAGGATGCATCATTGGCTGCTCAACATTTCGGGAACCGCTATCCCCTCCCTCGTCTGCATTAAAGCTGAATCGGGAACTGCGCCGCCTGCTATCAAATCAAATAGTACTGCACCGCCCGCTGCACGCCCGGTTGGACACGCCTCCTCACCTCCATCAAACCCCACCGTTAATCCCGGATGCAAACCGAGAAACCTACTCCGGCCACACGCCCGTTCATGAGCGGGCCGGAATTAAACGCAACACCAGCCGAGCTCCTCCCATCCGCCCTTAGTTTAAATGAGGCCAAATGACGGCCAAGCTCCTACCATCCGCCCTCTATTTAAACGAGGGCAGACAGACAGCGGGCAAGAATCTCACCCCTCCGCCGCTCCCCCATCTCCTCCTTCACCATTTTCTCCACTCTTTTGATGGCTTCCGAGGAGCCATTCTCCGGCATACTACCAGGCTGGGTGGCCCGCCGAGCCCTCCGGATACAGGCGAGGCCGCTCGGTGCTTCACCAACATCGCTTGGCCCGACGGAGCCAGTTGCCGCCCCAAGCCGGTGCGTGGTTCAACAACTCGCCGCTCTAGTTCAGCTCGATGAGGAGTGGCGAGTTGCTCCACACCGGAGAGCACGCCGGTACGGGCGTCATCGCTCCCACGTCGTACCACGCCACAAGTGTCTGTGATGGCCGTGCCTCTCGTGTCTGTGGACGCGCCTCCTGTGCCCGCTGCAGCGCCATGCAGGCAGAGACAGAAGCCTGGTGCATGGAGAGCGACGAGTCGGTGGCTAGCTTCTCCATGTTCACCGCCATCATCGATGAGAAGTAGAACATGGGAGGCCGCCGCCACTTGGGTCCCATGAAGGCCACCGCCGAGGCGACAACTACGCATTCATGTGGTTTCTTTGCTGCTTCGTCTCTTTTGAGGACCTTCGTCGACCCCGCAACTGTCTGCCGGACATGAGGAAGACAAAGGGATCCATGGGCGGCCATTTAGATTAGGTACTCCCTCTCCGGCTCGCGGGAAATATTTGTTCTAAGAATGGATAAATTGGATGTATCTATAACTAAAATAAGTCTAGATACATCCATTTCTAGGACAAGTATATACGGAGGGAGGGAGTATTAATTATACCAAGAGAGCTGGATTAGCACCGCTTAGTTCATGTAAATGTAATGAAATCCCTCATGTTTATATGAAGATCCGGCTTTTTTATACGAAATCCTTCATGCTTATATGAAATCAGTCCGTGTTTGTACAAATTTCCTCTGGTTGGTTAGAGTTGTGAAAATGTATGCCGCTGGCATTTGATGTCGTCCTCTGCGGAAGGAAGCGGGAGGAAATTTGCCAGCTGCCATTGGAGATGCACTTATGATGGAAATAATGGAGTCACATCCAATCCATTTGAGTTAATTGCGTGCATGATTCTCCCTCTATAAAAAGTTAATTACATGTACAATGTACACGTGGCTTGCAGGGTGGCTACAACTTCATACAGAAAGTTAAAAAGAAACAAGTCCATACTTAATCTTGTATTCTAAGTACTCCGTGGGTTCCACTGTCAGTACAGTAGCGAAAGAAGTATATATTATATAATAATAATATATAATATATAAAAATCTAAAGTTAAAGATAGAATTCGTACTAGTCATCGCGTTGCGAGCATCCGGCGCTAACCAGTCCAGCACATTTTTGTTGTAGACCATGCTGGAGATATATCTCCATGTCTACTCTTATACTCCATCCATTCCTAAATATTTGTCTTTTTCAGATTTCAAATGGACTACCACATGGATGTGTATGTAGACATATTTTAGAGTGTAGATTCACTCATTTTGCTCCGTATGTAGTCACTTGTTGAAATCTCTAAAAAGACAAATATTTAGGAACGGAGGGAGTAGAAAACAGAGTTGGTGATGATGGTGTGCGTGCCATCCTGCAATATAGGCCGTCGATTTATATCTAACAGATAGGAAGGAAACTATGGCAATTTTGCAAAAATATACCCACACCCCTCTCCAGTTCGCATAAGGCCTTCCCTCGTTCATCCTTTTCTCTCACAAGATAAACTACTCATACAAATGCATCTTGATGTTCCGTGCAACGCACGGGCATCTAGCTAGTTTCTTTTAAAATAGTTACTGCGATAATTGGGTTGAAGTGATATATTTTATGTCTGCCCGAATGATTTCAGATTCACTAGTAGTAACAAAGAAAAGGTTGCCTTGTTAATTAACAAAACAGGGTGAAAACTATCACATGAGGCCAGTAAAAACGAGGCACACTGGGTTCAGCGTCATCGTCACTACAGCTGTGCGCGCGCGAGAAGTCTACATATCGAGGGGCTAGAGTGAGAAAAAGCCGTACGAGACACAATGTGTCTGAGAGAGAAACCAATTGACAGATTATGATCAGATCGAGTTGTCACCCTTCTGCTGTCATTGTTGGGGGGGAGGGAGAGAAAGACGTATCGAGAGTGTGCGCGGTAGGCACAGAGGCACAACTAGCGAGTGTGTGTGTGTGTGTTTGAAAGAGGAGTAGATAGATTATTATCAAGATCGATGTGCCACCCTACTCCTTCGGTGCCGGGTAGTGTGTGTGTATGTTTGAGAGAGAAGCCAGTCGATAGATTAGTATCAAGATCGAGGTGTCACCCTACTCCTTCGGTGTTGGAAGTGTGTGTGTGGGGGGGGGGGCAGTGACACTCACATATCTCTACTCTTATAAAAAAGAGTTGGTGATGATGGTGTTCCTGCCATCCTGCAATATAGGCCATCCAATTTATATCCGACGGACTAGGAAGGAAACTATGGCAATTTTGCAAAAAGATACCCACACCTCCACATTTGCAAATAAGGCATTCCCTCGTTCATCCTTTTCTCCCACAAGATAAACTACTCATACAAATGCATCTTGATGTTCCGTGCAACGCATGGGCATCTTGCTAGTAGGGAGAAGGAGTTTGTGTGACACATATCTATATTAAGGGATAGGTAGATAGCATGTGTGCGAGGCATACTTAAAGCATCACGGAGATAAACAAACGGTGTGCATGCAAGTGCCGGAAAAAATGAAGCGAGAAACAATGTCTACGCGCGCGCGTGTGTGTGTGAGAGAGAGGAGGAGAGAGAGAGGAAATCTCAAAACAAAAGGTGCTCTGCTAGAATCCCATTGTATGTATTCATATGGTTCCGAAACTCGAGTTAACCTTAGGATATGTGTGAGAGACATAATTATACTTTGAGACATTAGTGGCTGTGGGTGGGCGAATTAAAGGGGTGGGCGTGTTCGACAGAGAGAGCGTGTGTGTTTCTGTGTGAGAGACTTGTAGGACGGGGTAGAAAGACGAATTTAACCCTGAGAGGGAGAGAAATACACGAAGTGCGCGTGTGTGATTCCGATGCCCACAGGGAAATGAGATATGTATGCGTGTGAGAGAGATTGCACAATTCATTCACGTATCACTATCTAGCGATCGTGGACGTGCATCGCTTGAACATAAGTCAATATCTACTTCGTATCGTGGCCAAAGGTACAATATCGATTCAATGCTATAAAGATTGGACACTCACATATCACATTTTTTCTATTTAAATAAACCTTTTCAGTTGTGCATGCCAAAGTTACAGTGATGTTTCTTCAAACAACCAATGTAGCTATCATGTACATGCACCATTGTTACTCTTGCATTCAAATTCATTAGTCTTGGATGATTTAAGGTTCTATTATGAAGTAATATATGTAATATTCATATATGAATTCAACGGGTACGCAATTTATGAAATGGAGGCTATGTAATCATATGAGGTAACACTTTTAAGTAGCTGGACTACAATATCCATTTTTTTGTGCGCCTCTACACTAACACGTCAATGCATGTTTAAAGTAAATAACCAATGGCACTAAATTATCTATTTACACGAGAAATACATAGGCTGAGCGTTTGATCCCTTTTTTGTGAACGCGCCACTACACCGTACGATTGGCCGCGCCCGTGTGAACGTCCAAGTTATCGGTGCATCATCCCGAGTTATTGTCTTTTTCTGGGTGGACTTCACACACAGTTATTAACTGCTGACGCGTGCCCATGTACAGTCTCGCATGACCTTCGCTAGCACCAAAATTAGTTGAAACTGGATACAATGATCCCGCACGGCGGCAAAATCTCCCGCCTCCTTCTAAAATTTCCGCCACCTAGTCTTTAGCATGCGAAATTCCCCTTTTGTCCTTGGTGCAGGAGAAAAAAGTTAGAATACTGCCCTATCTACATATATAGGTCAGCGGATGATTGTAACTCTATTCCAACGGCACGCATGTTACTCTCCTCTCGGCAAAAATGGATATCCACATCACCCAGAATTTACATAAGACCGTACTTAATCGCTTTCTACCATTCCCTCTCGACTAGATACTCTCCACAGGCATACAGAAGCCATTCTACCTGCAGCGTCCAACTCGTGGGATGGCTATCTGTGTCGCATCTACCTGCCACCCTCACGAAAACAAGTCAGAATAGTCATCACATAAGCAGAAATTCAGTGCCGGCCTTGTCAGGCCGCGGATCGCTCGCTGTATTCGTCACTGTAAAGGGCATATGCAGGCCATTCGACTCCCATGGGAAGCTCTTCACCTATTCCACGTAAGCAGCCTGGCATCTTTTTTTGTCTTTTTTCAATATTGTCCGCGCTACCCAGAGAAGGATGGATTAAAGTTCTGATTCTGGATAGGTCAGATGGATACGCTGAATTATGTGCAGTATCCCGATTGCCGTCCATACCCGAATCTCCGAATTTGACCCAGCTATTCGATGTTAAAACTCACAATAGTGTTGAATAGTCTCGAGCATCACGTAAAAAACAAGTATATAAGTCCCAAAAAGCGCAGCTGTCCCTGAATAGTACGCCAGAACTTATATAATGTCTCCAGAGACGCAACCATGCACGTCGAGGAACTCTGATTAGCGACACTTCCCAACCCTAAAGTGCTTACCGAACATCGCGAAATACCGAAGTAGCTTTGCCTAGCATTCTACGACCGGCTACTTTGCCAACTACAAGTAACGGTCAGATCCGTGCGCATAGTACGTCCTCTATCACTACGAAGCAGCTAATTGACCGCCGTCCAGGAGCAGATCCGCAAGTGATACATGCCTTAACACATCGGAGCAACTCACCGTGCCTCAACCCCCCCCCTCATGGACAAAATTGCTTCGCAGCACCATATGTCGCCCTACGGAGCGCTCGAATAACCGCCTACCGACGGGTATAGATCTCCTTACGGACCCGAAGCCAGCGCAGCGTTATCACCTGACGTTTACTGCCGATTCCCACTATCGGTGTCCTGGGCAGGGTAGCAGAAATTTCTGGTGCTAAGGTCGTGGTCCATCCCGACCCGGTACGGCCCAGTTGGCAGCTGCAAAGATAAGACCCTGGAGGTACAAGCCTCACGATGCGGACGACACAAGACTCCTAGGGTGCGGCCTCAATAGGCGGTTTCTCGGGAGGTAGATATAAGGCAAGGTGCACTCGCGAGGTTACATGAGTAGCAGTGAGACAAGGCAGGCGCAGCAGGGCCAGTGTACAATTTCCTTTGTGCAAGGATAAAGACGGCGCGGAGTCCAGAGAATAGGCAAAGATGTTCATATTGGGCAACAAGATCAAGACGCCAGGATGATATGGAGGAAGGTCATCGCAGAGCCCACTGCAACGTCACCACCAGAGCCTTTGCAGGCGAAGACTACTCTTGTCAGGATAACTTGTACTAGTTGTCTCCCTTTGAATTTGGACGTTGTGGGATCCCTTCCCGCCTACATTTGGGAAGAGGACCAAGGCCGCTATAAATAGGACTTAGTCACCACCCGAGAGGGGGATCAGATCATTCAGACCATCCTGACACCACTAGCTCATCGAGGTCAAGAACACCTCATCTCCTGAGGCTGTTCAACCACTGTACTAGTTCATCCTCAGCCCCTCGAGGCAATCCACCACAAAGCTGGAGTAGGGTATTACACTGCAAGGTGGCCCGAACCAGGATAAACTGCCGTGTCTCTTATCCCTTGGTCCGTCGAGCTAGGCTGTGGAATCGTTGGGCCAGTAGGTCGGGAAGAGGGAGTTCTTCGTACGCACCCCAGTGTTCGAACCTCTCAAGGGTCTGCGGAACCCCGGATCTGACATTTGGCGTGCCAGGTAGGGGTGCGTTGGAAACTTTCTTCTTCCTGGTAGCCGACAGCACAGATGGCCGACGATTAGAGGGCTCATGCCGAGCACTGGGCTGCTTGGCCCACCCGAGCGGTGTCATCCGTCCAAGAAGACCTCCACTCCATGCTCTAGGCGGCTCATACACCGCCCAACTCCACCGGATGCGGGGGACGCGTGCGGCGTCACCCGCCCTTGCCCCTCGGTGTACGCGCGCCACATCGCGGTCATCGGGCTACACCGCGGCGACGACACCGCATACTCGTCGGGAGCAGGCGAACATGTGGGCCGTGATCTTCGTGGCGCGAGAGCTACTACGCTGCAGGTTGGTGGAGGGTAGCCGCGATGCCCTACTGGAGCGGGTCGCCGAGCTGCTCGACGCCGCCTGCAAGGGTGCGGCGCCTTTTTGCTCCTTGTCCACCCCCACGTGGTGGTGGAGGCGTGTGCCAGGCCCCAACGTGCCCGTGCGCCCCATGGAGCACTCGAAGGATTCGACAACAACTCGTCCAGCCACAACCACGGCGCCTGCGGCCGGGGCAGGCCCTGGCGGTCCCCTTATGGGCCGTGCTGGGGCGTCGCACCGTGACCATCGGGGCCAGGCGCATGTCCCAGAAATAGAAGTTGTGGGGCACCCAGGCGAAGGCCCCGGTGCAGCCGCCCCTGATGCCTACGTGCCCCGCATGGTGGACCTGGAATACACGCCTGAGGAAGACCCCAGCTCGTTCCCCGAGCCGAGCTGGGCAGCGGATTCACTGGGGATCAGGGCTTTCCATGAGCCGCCTGGAAGCTTCATCGAACCCTTTGACGATGAAAACCACAGGGTACGACCAATACCCCAGGGACATGCTTATGCTAACCATGGACCGCAGGTGAACCAGGCCACAACAGCGGTTGGAGACCCCGGCACGGCGCTCGCCCTGCAGGACCGCCGCATTGGTGGCTGCACAGGCGGGGCCCGGACGCGGGGCCCCCACACGCCCCGCAGAACAAGGCATCGCGCGGAGGTAGGTCCTCTGTCGGTGGAGGCGTTGGCGAGCCCTCCCCCCGGTAGAGGGCCCGTGGTCGCCGAGGGCGTCACTAGCGTCCCCCTTGCCCCTTGGTCTCGTCCTAGTTTCTAGATGACCCAACGGTGGTCGGGGGGCGGCGCAAGGCGGGGCCCTCGCCAGGCGATATGAAGCAAGGCTCACACCTGCGAAGGTTTCCGCTTGTGAAACTCTCACGTAATAATGAGTGGGGCTGTACATGCCCCGGAGTCTCTAGTGTGCCGCCCCTCGGCCTCGGGGGCTCCTGCCCACGTCCAAGTGGAAGCACCATGCTCCACGCTGGCCATCGATGATGTCCCCCAATGACTATGCTCACATCCAGTGAAAGCACTTAGCTCCGCGCTAGTGAGAAGACAAGAAGACTAGCTAGGTGCTGGACGCAGCTGTTTGCCTTTGCCCCTTTTATCTGTAATTTGATCGCCTTCTTCCTTTCGAGTTGAGAGTTGAAGTTCTTTTGTGTTATCTAAAATTGGGGGGAGTTTTCTCTGGTTTCTGTTGGTTTTGTTGCATTCTGGTTAGATGCTTGGTTTTTTAGGCTCGCGCCCCCGACTCCCCTCTTATGAGTGCCCCGCGGCTCGGGGGCTGGTCGGCAGACCGCACTGGGCGCGTCTGGGCAACCTGGGTAGGACTCCCCGGGGCGAGAGTGCACGCGCCGTAAGATTTCCGCATGCACATCATGCCCTGGTCCGCCGGACGCTCCTGACGCGGCCCTCTCAAACGGATCCACAGGCTTCTCAGGAGGCCCAGGGCCTCGCTAGCCTCTAAGGGCTCGCCTCAGGAGGAAGGCACGCCAGCGACCTCAGAACCCGCTCAAGGCCTGCTAGGATCAAGATAAGTCTCATCGACAACCCTACTCCGGGGCTCACAAGCTCACAAAAGCACATTTCGTGTCCGGCTTAAAAAGGCAGAACATTAATTTACACATTACAAGGGCCCCCTCCAAAATGCTCTCACGCCCTGCGGGGCCGTGTCCAAGTCATTGCGTGCAGGTTCAAGCGAAGGAATGCAAGCTTAACTGAACATGCTGCCCCCAGCACTGCTCTGGTCGCTCTCGTACGCTCTACTTGCGCTGTCACTGAGGTCATCTTCATCGTCGTCGTCCACGCCATCTTCGTCTGCCACAACCACCACCGCGTCGTCCTTGGTGGCGAATGCCCTGACCAAAGCGTCCACATGATTGTCCACCTAGTGCGACAAGTTGTCCCGGATAGCCCCGGGCACTGGGGCTATGGCGGCGTCAAAGTCGAAGTGGGGGTCGAGGTTCTGAAGATGACTGAAGATGCGTGAGAACACGCACCCAAGGAGGCCCCGACTCCTTTCCTCGACAAGCTCGCCGGCCCTCGTAGCCTGGTCCTCCAGGTGCGTCATGACTTCGGTAAAGAAGCGAAGGTGGCTAGCATAATCTTCGATGCGGGGATGAGGGACACTCTCCTCGCAGATGACACTCAGGGCTCGGTTGGCCCTCACCCCGAGGCCCCAAAGCATGGGGGCATGCTCGCGCTGTAGCGTCTGCCGACGACACGCCTCCTCCCTATTCTACTTCGTGAGGGACGCGGCGTCATCAATCTGCTGCTGGAGCGAGAGCAAGTCAGCACACACGGAGGCCAGGTCAGCCTGGGCAGAGGTCTGAGCCACCGCAGCGGCCCTCTCACGCTGCTCTGTCTCGTTCAGCCTTGTCCTGAGGGTGGCGGTCTTGCCCTTAGCTTCGGCCTCCAGGAACTTCAGCTTCAGGCTGTACTCATCGATGAGATCCACACATGCCTTTGCCACCCTCCGGTCAACCTCCTCCTGAGGTTGTTCAACCACTGTACTAGTTCATCCTCAGCCCCTCGAGGCAATCCACCACAAAGCTAGAGTAGGGTATTACACTGCAAGGTGGCCCGAACCAGGATAAACTGCTGTGTCTCTTGTCCCTTGGGTCCGTCGAGCTTGGCTATGGAATCATTGGGCCAGCAGGTCGGGAAGAGGGAGTTCTTCGTACGCACCCTAGTGTTCGAACCTCTCAAGGGTCCATGGAACCCCGGATCAGACACCCACTGTCTAGCAAGATGCCAAGCACCCGCCACGGCCTAGGTACTTCTCACCTTTAAACCCGTCCAGCATCACCTACCAAATGTACTTCAAATATACTAACAGGTCGCTCTTACCTGTTGTGCAGCTCACAAAAACTATGAGGACGATGTTTCTTCTAGATCTAATAGCTTGGCCAACCAAGATCCTGGACTGAGGCATTGCTATGATCTTGTAAGTGCGTCTCTCTCTCTCCCTCTTGTATTGTTGTGTGCCTGCCAGCGTGCTTTGCTAGGATTTTCGACCAGTAATCCCTTTGTGCAGACAATGATTTCTACTACTGGCTGCTAAATTAGATATGTAGATGTCATACATGATACTACCTCGAACCTCCGTTCCTAAATCTAAGTCTTTCTAGAGATTCCACTATAGGCTACATACGGAGCAAAATGAGTGAATCTACACTCGAAAATGCATCTATATACATCTGTATGTGGTCCATACTGGAATCTCTACAAATACATATATTTAGGAACAGAGGTAGTACATTACACAAAATTGTAGGTGGCATGTAGAAATTCCAGTGCACTACATTAGGCTCCCTTAGAGTGCCTGCTAGTCCAGCACACAATGTCATGGCTAGTTTATGCTACGCACACAATCGTTAATTGGTGGTTTAAATATGCGCAAGGGATATGCAATGTATTATCATGTAGAGATGTCTGAAATTAGCCATGTCAACTTGCAGATAGGGTTACACAATGAAAAAGTACAAGATGTATGTGGCAATTTCATGGAACATCGCAAAAAAAGGAGAGGCAGCGGTGAGCCTATATAGTGTGCTATGGTAGGTCACTCCTCCATTGCAATCATCGTGACATGTTATTTGTATGTCAGTTCTATTGGCCAAGTTTCTTAGGGACAGTTATTACGAGTTATCCTAAGAAAATAAGCACCTGTGAATATAAGCTCCAGGTAATAAGCCAACCAGTTCTTTTCATTGCCTTCCTTTTCAGCTTATCTTTGGTATGATCAGTGAAAAATTCTAGATTGCATTATATTTTGTCATTTTGCTGCCCATATGAAAATTAATTTGACTTGCAAACATCACAAATTGAACCCAGTGTAGTAATTAATATGATAGGAAAACAGACCATCACTATTTGTTCAAAATGCAAATACAAAGATACCATCTACTTGGCACAATCTACTTTGGTCAATGTCTTCCATAGAGATCCCATTGCCTAATTTAAACAAATAACACATGACCCACATTTAAATGAAGAACAATTATTTATTGAAATTCGATGGTCCAAGTGGCTGGTTATTATCATATAGCAGCACCACCTGAAAGCATCATATAGCAGAAGCAGCTCATAGCAACTCATCATACAGCAGCAGTAGTGTGCAATTCATCATATACTAGTAGCAGCTCATAGCAATTCATCATTTAGTAGCAGCAGGATCATCTCATAGCAATTCATCATATAGCAGCACAAGGAGCAGCTCATAACAATTCATCATATAGCATCAGTAGGAGCAGCTTATAGCAACTCATCATATAGCAGCAGCAGCTCATAGCAATTCATCATATAGCAGTAATAGCTCATAGCAATTCATCATATAGTAGCAACAGGAGTAGCTCATAGCAATGCATCATATAGCAACAACAGAAGAAGCTCATAGCAATTCATCGTATAGTGGATCAGAATGAAAATTTGGCAAAAAAAATCAGAGGAGATCCTCACCTTGTTGGATGAGCTCATCATTCAACAACACCTCAAGGCCACGGCCTGGGAGGAGTGGCGGGGGAATAAGGTGCCTTCTGCTGCAGTGTGGCATCAGCTGTAGTTGTGCGGCGCCAGCTGGAGTAGTGCGTTGGACGGACCACAGTGAAGCAGCTGTTGGAGACCATGAGAATGAGGGGCGGCGGCAGAGGGAGGAGCAGCCGGGGAGGTTTGGCCCTACCCGCCGACCATGTAGCCTAGCTGGAAAGAGCATCATCGAGGACCAGGCCAGATGGGACTAGTGGTGACAGCTCGCTGGAGGAACCCTAGCAGTGCATTTAATGCACTTTGTCCTAACTGCCAGAGTTAGGTATGATAGCACTGTTAGCTATCTAATCATTGGATAAAGACTATTTTTCCACTGTGGTTACCCCTTGAGCTATAAAAGGAGGCCCAAGGCAACCTAGAGAAGGATTTAGACCCCTCACACTTGTACACGCGTAGCTGCTCCCCTGAGGCGACCTTGTCAGGTTCGAGCATTGCGTGCTATTGTGTTCCTCCATTCAATCCACCAAAGCAGGAGTAGGGTTTTACACCTCACAGCGGCCCGCATCCTAGGTAAAAATCACCTGCTGTCGCGTTGCCTCATGGCTTCCGCTCTTTGTGCAACGTGAACTCCCCCTTGTCGAACCATGAAGGGGATCATGGCCCCATAGGTGATCGTGTCCACCCACGACAAAGATTATCCATGAATATTACTTGAGTCTTCTCTGAACTCTTTTATGCATGATTATAATAGCTTTGTATTTCTCTCTGATCTATTGATTTGGTTTGGCCAACTAGATTGATTTATCTTGCAATTGGAGAGGTGCTTTGTGATCAGTTCAATCTTGCGGTGATCTACATGCCATTGACAAAAAGGGACAAGACACGTGTTTGTATGGTTACCATTAAGGATAAAACGATGGGGTTTATTCATATTGCTTGAGTTTACTTTGTCTACATCATGTCATCTTGCTTAAGGCGTTACTCCATTCTTTATGAACTTAATACTCTAGATGCATGCTGGACAACGGTCGATGTGTGGAGTAATAGTAGTAGATGCAGGCATGACTCGGTCTACTTGTCTCAAACGTGATACCTATATACATGATCATTGCCATGGATATCGTCATGATTATTCGCTTTTCTATCAATTGCCCAATAGTAACTTGCTGACCCACCGTATGCTATGTTCAAGAGAGAAGCCTCTAGTGAAAACTATGGGCCCCAGGTCTATCTTTATCATATATTTAAATCCAAAAATACCTTTCTGCAATTTTATTTACTATATTTTATTTTGTGTTTTTATTTATCTATCTATCACTATGAGATTTGATCCTTGCAATTAACCGCCAAGGGATTGACAACCCCTTATTTTTGTTGGGTACAAGTATTTGTTATTTTGTGTGTAGGTACTGCTAACGAGGTGTTGCTTGGTTCTCCTACTAGATTGATAACCTTGGTTTTAACTGAGGGAAATACTTATATCTACTATACTACATCATCCTCTCCTCTTCGAGAAATCCCAACGCAGCTCACAAGTAGCAGGAAGAATTTCTAGCGCCGTTGTCAGGGAGACATCATCAACATCTATCAAGTACCATTGCATAAATTTCATCTCCTTGCATTTATACTATTTGCCATTTGCCTCTCGTTTTCATCTCCCCCACTTCTAAAACGTTTTCACAAAAACACAAAATATTTTCCGTTTGCCTTTTTGCTTGGTTGAAGTTGTTATCATGGCTGATTTTGTCGTTGAAAATGTGAGGATGGAAAAACTCCCAAAGTTGAAATTCCTACGATTTTGGATGCTAAAACTTTTGTGACGGGGCATGGGAATGTCATAGGAAAAAGTGTTATCCAAGAATTCTTTAATTGCACGGGAACTTTGGTTTGTGATGATATTCCTATTCTTAAAAGAACCAACAATTATGATGAAGCTATTTCCGCACTAGTTCTTCAACTTGAGAGAAGATTTATTCGCACCCATCCTACTTTGCAAAGATTGTTTTATGAGTTGCCGATGACAAACAATCCTAAGGCTAAAAAGATATCTACTCTTATCCTCATGAATGAATTTGATTACATAGTGCGAGAAGCTAAAGAGATCTTCGATTTTTATGGTATGAGTCATGAAAATAGGTGATAGATGAAATTCCAAATAATGAAGATTACTTGTTGTGACGTTTATTTTGTGATAACCACACTTTTGATGAGAATACTAAAAATTAAGTCCCCCCTCTAAACATCACCCAACAAGTTTTCAATGGTATTAATAGACAATACTCTTCGATTGTAAAAGGGAACCAATAAGGGTTTGAAGATGGCCAACTTAATCATGCTAAGATTTTGGTTGATGATGTGTTCCATGTTATCTTAGAAAAAACACTTGATAAAGACACATCTCTAGATGAGAAGAAGAAAGATGATAACAATTGAAACTATGCATTAGGCCTAGCTACGGGCGTAAAACAATAACGCTTGTTGGGAGGAAACCCAATAGCAATCTTAATTTTTCTAGCTCTTTTTCTGTTTTTATGTGTGCACACAATTATGCTGCTATTATGGTTGTGTTTTTGTGTTTAAATTAGTGTTTCTACCAAGTAAAGCCTTTGGGATGATTTGGATGATAGTTGCTTTGATACTATGAAAAACAGAAGCTTTTGCGTCCAGTAGCAGAATTGTTAAAACTCACTGGCTCCATAAAATTGTGAATTTTTTACACATGATTAAAATAAAAATTGCCCGCTCTATCCTAATTTTTCAGAATTTTTGGAGTTACAGAAGTATGGTCATTGTTCGAATTATCACAGACTGTTCTGTTTTCGAAAGATTTTGTTTTCATTGCGTTATTTGCTTGTTTTGATGAATATATGCATTGTGTTGGTGCGTATAAGCCATGGTGTAGTTAGAATATAGTAGGTATAATGCAATAATAAAATATGAATCAGTTTACAATAGTACCAAAAGTGGTGATTTGCTTTGTTGTACTAACGGATCTCACGAGTTTTCTGTTGAGTTTCATGTGCTGAAGCTTTCAAGTTTTGAGTAAGATCACGATGGGTGAAGGAATAAGGAGTGGCAAGAGCCTAAGCTTGAGGATAACCAGGGCGCCCCAAGGTAATATTCAAGGACTCCCAAGCATCAAAGCTAGGGGATGCCCCGGAAGGCATCCCCTCTTTCTTCTACCAACTATCGGTAATATTACCTGGAGCTATATTTTTATTCATCGCATGATATGAGTTTTGCTTGGAGCGTCGTGTATTATATGAGTCTTTGCTTTGCTTGCTTTTTAGTTTGCCACAATCAACTTTTTCGAACACACCTTTTTGAGAGGGACACACACTATTCATGATTTTTTTAGAATACTCTATGTGCTTCACTTATATCTTTTGAGCTATGCAGTTGCTCTAGTGCTTCACTTATATATTTTAGAGCGCGGCGGTGGTTATATTTTAAATAAAATAGTTGCGGTGACGCCTCCGATTTGACCGCACACTAATCATACATGCAAATGTGTACGGTCAAGATCAAGGACTCACGGGAAGATATCACAACACAACTCTAGACACAAATAAAATGATACAAGCTTTATATTACAAGCCAGGGGCCTCGAGGGCTTGAATACATCGGCTCAAATACAAATGAGTCAGCGGAAGCAACAACATCTGAGTACAACATAAATTAAAGAAGTGTGCCTTAAGAAGGCTAGCACAAAACTAGCAACAATCGAAAAGGCAAGGCCTCCTGCTTGGGACCTCCTAACTACTCCTCGAAGTCGATCTTCACGTAGAAGTATCCTCGGGATCCTCTGGCTCTTGGACTCCATCATATGATTGCAATAACCAGGAAAAAGGGAAAAGAAGTAGCAAAGAAATCATGAGTACTCATCCAAAGTACTCACAAGCAAGGATCTACACTAGATATGCATCGGTATCTATAAAAGGGGTAGTATCTGTGGACTGAACTGCAAAATGCCAAAATAAGAGGGGGAGAAGCTAGTCCTATCAAAGACTACGCTTCTGGCAGCCTCCATCTTGAAGCATATAGAAGAGAGTAGCTGGCAAGTTCACCAAGTATCATTGTATAGCATAATCCTACCCGACGATCCTCTCCTCGTCACCCTATGAGAGAGCGATCACCAGGTTGTATCTGGCACTTGAAAGGGTCTATTTTATTAAGTATCCGGTTCTAGTTGTCATGAGGTCGGAATACAACTCTGGGTCATCCAGTTACCATGGACACGACTATTTGAATAGATAAACTTCCCTGCAAGGGTGCACCACATTACCAACACGCTCGATCACTCTGGCCGGACACACTTTCCTGGGTCATGCATGGCCTCAGAAGATCAACACGTCGCAGCCCTACCTAGGCCTAACAAAGAGGTTAGCACGCCGGTCTAAATCCTAAGCGCGCAGGGGTCTTAGGCCCATCGCCCTTTGCACTCCTACACGTTGCGAGGGTGGCCGAAAGCAGACCTAGCCTCCCTAATACAAGAGCAGGCCTTCCAGTCCAATCCTGCGCGCGCCGCTCAAACGCTGACGTCTAGGAGGCTTCGGTTGATACTACGACGTCGAGTGCCCATAACTGTTCTCGCGTGGTGGTTAGTGCGTATAGGCTAGTGGCCAACTCAGATCAAATACCCATTCTCGTTAAGTGTGTTAATTGATGTAACAGCGGACGCCGACCAGGGGCCAGGCCCACCTCTTACCTAGGTGGTCTCAACCTACCCTGTCGCTCCGCCACAAAGATCCATTTAGAGGGCCGTCAGGACAAATGTCCTTTCAGCCCCTAATCCGTGAATCACTCGCGGGTACTCTGTGAGCCAACCCGACTTTAGTCACCATATATATATCATATATACTATGTAAGTATATACCCGTGATCACCTCCTGAGTGATCACGGCCCGGTAATATAGCATGGTAGACGGACAAGAATGTAGGGCCACTGATCATAAACTAGCATCATATACTAAGCATTTAGCATTGCAGGTAAAGGTAACAACAGTAATAGCAAAGTCAGGCTATGCAGCAGAATATCATTAACCAAAAGCACTAACATGCTACACTACTCTAATGCAAGGATTAGAGAGAAGGAATAAGCGATATCGGGATGACCAAGGGGGGTTTGCTTGCTTAGTTGCTCTGGCAAGAAGGAGGGGTTGTCATCGATGTAGTCGATCATAGGGGTATCGGCGGTGGTCTCGGGGTCTACCGAAAAGAAGTAATGGAGGGGGAACAGAATAAATAACAGAGCAATCAAAGAATCACAAAGCATCACATGGCAATACACGGCGCTAGGGGTGACCTAACGCGGTACTATGTGCTACTCGCGAAGGGGGAAAACATGCGGGAAAGTATCATTGGTGTTTGACGTTTTCGGACAGTCGAACCGGAGGGGGATTGTTTCATGTTCGCTATGGTAGGGACGTGTGGCAGATGAACGGACTGCATATTCAGATTGTCTCGTTTTTCTGAGCAACTTTCATATATAAATTCTTTTTATCCAACTTACGGTTTATTTTATATGATTTTCTAAAGTTTTATTGATTTTTGGAATTACTAGATTTATTATTAATTCGAAAATAAACTGAAAATACCTTTTATACTCAACTGAAGCTAGCCGCGGTGGCTTACAGGTGGGACCAGAGGGCTGGGTTAACCTAGTCAACTAGTCTAGTCAGTTGTTGACCAGTCAACTGTTGACTAGTCAACAGGGTCAAACGGGGCCCATGTGTCATGGAGTGAGGAGATATTTTAAACTAAATTGTTTTCTCTAATTAACCTTAATGGCCTTGGGCCCATTTGTCAGGTACTATTATTAGAATAGGGGGGTTAGCAGTAAACTAAATCGAGTCGGCCCAGGCGGAAGTGGCCGAAGCCACTTCGATCATGCACGGAAACACGCGTGCACCCCAGGCAGAGGCACGACGCGGCCTGGGCGAGGCCGACGGGCTTGGCAGCGGTGGCGGCAATCGGTGGCGGCTAGTGGCGGCCGGAGACGGACGGGTGCGAGCGGCGAGGCCAACTGCGGTAGGAGGGAGCCGCAGCAGCGAACGTGGGAAGCAGCGAAGCAGGCAGGGTGAGCGGGCGGTCGAGGGGGCGCTAGGCAAGCAGTGTGTGGACGGCAAGTGGTGGCAGCGATGCGGGAGGGCGTGGTGAGCGTGCCTGGGCGAGGCCAGGGCAAGGCCCAGTCACAAGGTAGCGCGGGCAGGGGTGTGGCGGCGCGGAGTGGCGGTTAGTGGCGTGCGGCGAGGAGCTCGGGCTCCCTGCCATGACGGCCAAACTCGAGGGAGGCGATGTACGACACGGAATTGAGAGGGAACAGAAGGGATTCGGAGGAGGGACTCATGGGTAGGCCACAGGAAAGCTCGGGGGGGGGGGGGGGCAGGGGGGACCGGGGGGACAGGGGGGGGGGGGGGGGGGGGGGGGGGGGGGGGGGGTGGGGGGGGGGGGGGGGGGGGGGGGGTCAGGGTGGACCGGAGGGACAGCGGCGATGGTGACATAGAGACGACTGTACGAAGAAGAAGATGATGTTGTCGGCACCACAGTGCCCCGACTTGATGCGGCACCCGGGATCGATGAAGTCGAGCACGGTGGAGCTCCTAGACGTCCTCCCGCACGCTGGAGACGCTAGTGGCCGTGACAACGACGACGGGGCAGCGGTCACCACGGGATCTCACGAGCTCGATTCGATCCAAAGGGGAAGGGGGCCGATGGGGATCGAGGGGGGAATGATTGAGACGGGGTCTAGGGTTTTGGTGGATGCCCTTTTAGGCCGGGGGAGGCGACGTGGTGGCCATCCGGCCATGGCGCCGTCGGATGGTTGCCACACCATGGCCTCCGCCTCCTTCCCTGTACAGAAGGGGAAAGGCCCATGGTGGGCTGGGCCAACCACTGTAGCAGTAGGCTACAATTGCACATAAGTGCCGTTTTGTTTTATTCCTATCAGTCTTATCATTTGTTTTTACCATTGTTTTTTCCTTTAGTTTATGCAGCGAATGATTTTTGCTATAGTCGAAACTTGGCATATAAATCAAGCACATCATTCTGGAATGGCACATAAAGCTTCAGGCCATTTTGTAATGTTTAAAAACATGTTTGTATTTAAATGGTCCATTATGATGTTGTTGGCCCTCTTCATAATTTACTAGTGATTATTTGTTGAGTCAAATGATGTGGTTTCAACATGAAAAATGATCAGGGGAATTTATGGAATAGTGCGAACATTTTAGTTTTATCGTTTGAAGAAATAATAAGTTGACTTGCAATTCAAATTTGAATTATTGTTTGATTTTTATTAGATGGCAAATTGGCTTAATAAAACATGATTATGTGGCACATTAGGGTGAGGTTACTGTAGCATGATTCCTGGGGTGTTACAAATCTCCTCCACTACAAGAAATCTCATCCCGAGATTTAAGAGATGGAGTAAGGGGGGTAGTTTTGGTTACACAATTCTAACAGATCTTCCCGTTCTTGGTTGCTCTTCTCGAAGAAGTTGATTCCCCTTTGTTAATGTCTTCATTTCTCTGCTTCACGTCATTGTGATTAAGTTGTCATACTCTCTTCGGAAACTCCATCGTATTTACGAAAAGGATAAGGGGTAGCTTTGGAAGAACGGGCCTCTACAAGGTTGAGTAACAGGTAGATAACTCGGGAAACGTGTTAGAAAGTAACTCTTGAATTGATCTTAAGAAAACACCAAGAGCAAAATAAGAAGGTACCATAAGAGGTCTCGAGCGAGCAGGCAATCGTTTGATTCCTAATCAGAAGGCGAAAGGGGTTCAGAGCAACAAAAAGAAATATTGCGTCTGATACCAAATTGGGTCATCCATAGGACGAAGGCTCATGGATTTCATATGAAGCCAAGTGCAAAGGATACTTTCGAATCAGGGTTGTATAGGAGATTCAGGTTTCGATCCCGTGGAACTGTGGGTTATGGGCCTACCATGTGGGTTAAAAGCAGAAAGGGTGCTGACATTTTGCACGGTCATGATAGCAAGGCATGTTTGAGAATAGCGTGTCAGTTATGTTGGCAGCAACATCGGTACCAAGGGTGAGCGACGAAGAGAACCATTTTCCTTCTTGTTGAATGAGGTGGACCAATAGGTAAAGTTCTCGCCCATTGATGGTTAGCGGAATGTCATCAACAATAGTAACAAGATCATACTGATAGAGGGTTCACCGAGGTGTTACATAAGCAGGGGTTATTACTGCTTAGTTTTTATGTAGATAACAAGAAAGGTTAAACAAACCAACGGAAAGAAAAAATGTGATTATCAGTTTAAACAAACCAATGGAAAGGAAAATTTGTTTGCACAGAAGTAATAGGAGTATATCCTTCCCATGTACAAATAGAGCATGATATCCATGACAAGATATAACGTAGAGAACCCTTTAGGTAAGGGGAGAGAAATTTCATGACATTACCCATACAACGGTGTTTGGATAATTGATAAAGAAAATATAGCATTTTGAAGATTGGAGTACCACAGATATGCTTTGAGATAGCATTGACATGGCCTTCAAGCAAAGGTCAGACTTTGGATACATAAGGATCCATTAGGAACAACTTATAGAATATGCCTTACAATTTCCTCATGGAAGAATGGCTAACCTTGCTAAAAAGGAAACTATAACAATAGGTCCTCCGGCAGGTGTGCTAGGCATGACATAACCTTACTGGGCTATATAAAGACCAATGTTCTGACTCTTGAAAGAAGCTCCAACCACCAGATCTGACCGAGGTTCAGATCAGATCGGTGTTAGGATACCTCAGACTCAGGATGCCTGAGAAGAAAAGGTGTAACACAAATTGACGATATGACATTGTAGGATTATCGGGAAATGAACTATTGAAGCGAGCTCCTAAACAAGAGTTCATCATTAAATCAAGGAGAGGATGAGGAGGCGGCTGATGGACTCAGCGACAACTCGGCGAGGATTCCAAAAAGATGGATTTCCACAATTATGCTAAAAAGGAGATAATCTTGAACATACCAAAGTAGATAACAAACTATGTTCGAGGAGAACATCCATGAGTAAACATTGAGCGAAACGTGCACCTGGAAGGATGGACTAAGTAGCACGACCAATGTTAGAATGGTGGTGATTCAATAGCCAATAGACTAAGAATAAAGCTATCAACCATTAACTTCAAGCAATAGGGTTGCTAGAAGTTTTGAAATTACACATCACAATTCATTTGTCGATATTCTGGTTACAAACAACACGGGGACAAAGAAAAGAATGGAGACAACGAGAAGTGTTACTATATCAAGAATCCCTAAGAGCTGGAGAAATCCTCACAACATTCTTGACATCAAGGATGGTAATACTCCATGGTAACATAACATAAGTTGGATAGCAAGGAACTCAAGGTACAACACAAAACAAGAACAAGTTTTGTGTTGGAGGGAATGCAATAATGTTGTCGATGATAACCCAAATCATTGAGGGCAAAGGATGGTATTTCTCATCAAGAATTCGATAGATATCTTGGAAGAGCTCGGAATGTTGATGATGTTCACGACACATTTGTCGTGAGATTTCATGAAGATGTAATCAATCAGCGACGACATCAAGTCAAAGGAATGATGAAGCGAAAGGTTATAGGAACCAAGGGTATGGCACAAACTCGAGATCAAGCTTGCTGTTCAAGGCGAAATGATACGATGAGGAAGATCGGCGTAAGGTTATCTCATCGTCGAAAATTGTGCTCCGGGAAGGACCAGGTAGCACAGTTAAAATTTAGCACAATAACGATATAGACGATCAGGCTAGGAATGATGTGATGGAGTATTAAACTTCTCAACAACAAAGTATTAGGAGTACTGAATCACAGTGTTGATTTGATTGACTAATTGGCGTTCTCGGTTGACGACAACTAAGAACCTGTGGACTGACTATGACGGGAAAGGCATTACTTCATAAGAAATGCATAAGATGTAGTGCAATGGGTTGATATCCTCGAGATACCAGGGGGTTCACAAAGGAAGGAGTATGACCCATGAAAACTTTTCGGGTTCACAAAGATTAAGGAAGGCGTAGGACCAACCCATCGGGGTATCTTAGGAACATATACCACAAGCTTCAAGTGTAAATATCACTAGCTCGAAAGCAGAGCATGGTTGGCCAAACCAGAGAATACGATTCACCAATGGCATTATGTATCAGGGAAAGAACAGCTTGAGGTTTTTGTATATGAAGGACACTATCGGATGATAATTCATCAAAGGATCTGACGATCCATAGCGGAGCTGAGGTGAGCATCGACACACAATCAGAGGAAGAAACAATGCAAAGGCATTGAACTATAGAAACCACTGACTATTTCAAATCTCAAATGCAAAAGAATTGTGATTTCCAAATCAAGGGATCGGAAGCAAACGCTCCCATCAAGGATGGACAAGTTGAGTACGCTTAGGGGTACAATCGATGGCAATTTGATTGGTTGAGATCCAGCTCATGTTTAAAATGACACCTGAGTCAGAAGGATGAATTCTTGGATCTGATTGAGTATTGCGAGCATTCGCAACATATTGAATCAAGGGACTCGAAATGATAATGACAAAGGATACTAATGAATATGGCTAGTCATATGGAACACAACCATAATGCAAGCAGACAAGTATTTGCAGAGCAATAGCGGGCAGAGGATTACCGAAAGATCAGATAGTATTCCAATGTGTCTTGTGAATCATATGAACAACGGGGGAAGAGAGGATACTCGGTAAGTGCGAGGAATTATACATAGAGGGTATTCAGGTGGCTTAGAACTGCAAGGCAGTAGGCACAAAGTTTTCTCAGAGCAATAGATAGAATTTTGGGGTATCTTGTAATAACAAGATCAACTGGGAATAAAAGTAAGAACGACAGGTGTATGTATTTATCCATAGGGATATTTTAGTGGTAGGGAATTGCAAAAGCAACATGCACAAAGTCTTGAGAGGATATCGGAGAGTATCTTCCAAATCTTCTGGTGCAGCCGGCGATCATCTGGACTAAAGGGGCTCTCCGGGAGAAAGTATTTTCGAGACCATAAAGTTAGATTTTAGAAAATCATTTAAACCGAATAGAAGATAGATCAGAGTCCCTGAGTATAGATGAGGAATAAAAGATTCTAAAACCACCCAATGGCGACATGGGCACGTAAGCCACACAACCATGTTAGTAAAAGTTTTGCAATGAATAGACTCAACTTCGGCCAACGAGTTTGGAAGGGGGGTTCCTATAGGTAGTCAGCTCTGATACCAACTTGTGACGCCCCCGATTTGACCATACACTAATCATACATGCAAATGTGTATGACTAAGATCAAGGACTCACGAGAAGATATCACAACACACTTAGACACAAATAAAATAATACAAGCTTTATATAACAAGCTAGGGGCCTTGAGGGCTCGAATACATCAGCTCAAATACTAACGAGTCAGCGGAAGCAACAACATCTGAGTACAAACATAAATTAAACAAGTTTGCCTTAAGAAGGCTAGCACAAAAATAGTAACGATCAAAAAGGCAAGGCCTCCTGCCTTGGACATCCTAACTACTCCTCGAAGCCGATCTTCACGTAGAAGCATCCTCGGGGTCATCTGTCTCCTGGACTCCATCATATGATTGCAATAACCGGGAAAAGGGGAAAAGAAGTAACAACGAAATCGTGAGTACTCATCCAAAGTACTCGCAAGCAAGGATCTACACTACATTTGCATCAGTATCAATGATAGGGGTATGCTACCTCTTGAGCATGCGTTGGTTTTCCCTTGAAGAGGAAAGGGTGATGCAACAAAGTAGCGTAAGTACTTCCCTCAGTTTTTGAGAACCAAGGTATCAATCTAGTAGGAGCCTACATGCAAGTCGCCTAGTACCTGCACAAACAATCAAGAACCTTGCAACCAACGCGATAAACGGGTTGTCAATCCCTTCACGTCCACTTGCAAAAGTGAGATATGATAAAGATAATAAGATAAATATTTTTGGTATTTTTGTTGTATAGATTGAAAAGTAAATATTGCAAAATAAATAGTAAACTAGAATTATAGATCGGAAACTTATATGATGTAAAGTAGACCCGGGGGCCATAGGTTTCACTAGTGGCTTCTCTCAAGATAACATATATTACGGTGGGTGAACAAATTACTGCCAAGCAATTGATAGAAAAGCGCATAGTTATGAGAATATCTAGGCATGATCATGAACATAGGCATCACGTCTGTGTCAAGTAGACCGAAACGATTCCGCATCTACTACTATTACTCCATACATCGACCACTATCCAGCATGCATCTAGAGTATTAAGTTCATAAGAACAGAGTAACGCATTAGGCAAGATGACATGATGTAGAGGGATAAACTCAAGCAATATGATATAAACCCCATATTTTTATCCTCGATGGCAACAATACAATACGTGTCGGTTCCCTTTCTGTCACTGGGATCAAGCACCATAAGATTGAACCCAAAGCTAAGCAATTCTCCCATTGCAAGAAATATCAATCTAGTAGGCCAAACCAAACTGATAATTCGAAGAGACTTGCAAAGATATCAAATCATGCATATAAGAATTCATAGAAGAATCAAATATTGTTCATAGATAATCTTGATCATAAACCCATAATTCATCGGATCTCGACAAACACACCATAAAAAGTATTACATCGAATAGGTCACCAAGAACATCGAGGAGAACTTTGTATTGAGAACCAAAGAGAGAGAAGAAGCCATCTAGCTAATAACTATGGACCCGAAGGTCTATGGTAAACTACTCACACATCATCGAAGAGGCTATGGTGTTGATGTAGAAGCCCTCCGTGATCGAATCCCCCTCCGGCAGATCCCCGGAAAAGGCCCCAAGATGGGATCTCATGGGTACAGAAGGTTGCGGCAGTGGAAAAGTGGTTTCGTGGCTCCCCTGAATGTTTTCAGGGTATAAGAGTGTATATATATGCGAAAGAAGTAGGTCAGTGGAGCTCCATGGGCCCCACGAGGGTGGGGGCGCGTCTACCCCCTGGGCGCGCCTCCCTACCTCGTGGTCACCTCATTGCTTCCTTGACCTCCACTCCAAGTCTCCTGGATTGCGTTTGTTCCAAAAAATGATCCTCGCGAAGGTTTCGTTCCGTTTGGATTTTGTTTGATATTCCTTTTCTGCGAAACAGTGAAATAGGCAAAAAACAACAACTAACACTGGGCCTCCAGTTAATAGGTTAGTCCCAAAAATAATATAAAAGTGCATATTAAAGCCCATTAAACATCCAAAACAGATAATATAATAGCATGGAACAATCAAAAATTATAGATACATTGGAGACATATCAGGGTAGTATCTGTGGACTAAACTGCAGAATGCCAGAATAAGAGGGGGAGAAGCTAGTCCTATCGATGACTACACTTCTGGCAGCCTCCATCTTGCAGCATATAGAAGAGAGTAGCTGGTAAGTTCACCAAGTATCATCGTATAGCATAATCCAACCCGACGATCCTCTCTTGGTCACCCTCTAAGAGAGCGATCACCGGGTTGTATCTGGCACTTGAAAGGGTATGTTTTATTAAGTATCCGGTTCTAGTTGTCATGAGGTCGGAATAGAACTCCGGGTCGTCCTGTTACCGTGTACACGACTATTCGAATATATAAACTTCCCTACCGGGGTGCACCACATTACCCAACACGCTCGATCACTCTAGCCAAAGAAAGCTTATCCCTACAAAATCATATAGTTTGCCATGCTTCATTTTCATCACACAAAATGCTCCCATCATGCACAACCCTGATGATAAGCCAAGGAATTGTTTCATACTTAGTATTTTCAAACTCTTTCAACTTTCACGCAATATATGAGCGCGAGCCATGGACATAGCACTATGGGTGGAATAGAATATGATGATGGAGGTTGTGTGAGAAGACAAAAAAGGAGAAAGTCTCACATTGACACGGCTAATCAACGGGCTATGGAGATGCCCATCAATTGATGTCAATGCAAGGAGTTGGGATTTCCATGCAACGGATGCACTAGAGCTGTAAATATATGAAAGCTCAACAAAAGAAACTAAGTGGGTGTGCATCCAACTTGCTTGCTCACGAAGAGCTAGGGCATTTTGAGGAAGCCCGTCATTGGAATATACAAGCCAAGTTATATAATGAAAAATTCCCACTAGTATATGAAAGTGACAAAATAAGAGACTCTCTATCATGAAGATCATGGTGCTACTTTGAAGCACAAGTGTGGAAAAAGGATAGTAACATTGCCCCTTCTCTCTTTTTCTCTCATTTTTTTATTTGAGCCTTTTTTCTCTTTTTTCATGGCCTCTTTTTTTTCGTCCGGAATCTCATCCCGGCTTGTGGGGAATCATAGTCTTCATCATCCTTTCCTCACATGGGACAATGCTCTAATAATGAAAATCATCACACTTTTATTTGCTTACAACTCAAGAATTACAACTCGATACTTAGAACAAAATATGACTCTATGTGAATGTCTCCGGGGGTGTACCGGGGTGTGCAATGAATCAAGAGTGACATGTATGAAACAATTATGAAGGTGGCTTTGCCACAAATGCGATGTCAACTTGATGATCATGCAAAGAAATATGACAATGATGGAGCGTGTCATAATAAACGAAACGGTGGAAAGTTACATGGCAATATATTTCGGAATGGCTATGGAAATGCCATAATAGGTAGGTATGGTGGCTGTTTTGAGGAAGGTATAAGGAGACTTATGTGTGATAGAGCGTATCATATCACGGGGTTTGGATTCACAGGCGAAGTTTGCACTAACTCTCGAGGTGAGAAAGGGCAATGCACGGTACCGAAGAGGCCAGCAATGATGGGAGGGTGAGAGTGCGTATAATCGATGGACTCAACATTAGTCATAAAGAACTCACATACTTATTGAAAAAGTCTATAAGTCATCAAAATCAAGCACTACGCGCATGCTCCTAGGGGATAGATTGGTAGGAAAAGACCATCGCTCATCCCCGACCGCCACTCATAAGGAAATCAATCAAAGAACACCTCATGCTTCAAATTTGTCACACAACGTTTACCATACGTGCATGCTACGGGACTTGCAAACTTCAACACAAGTATTTCTCAATTCCACAATTACTCAACTAGCATGACTCTAATATTATCATCTTTATATCTCAAAACAACTATCAAGTATCAAACTTCTCATAGTATTTAATGCACTCTATATGAAAGTTTTTATTATACCCATCATGCATGCCAATCATATTAGGACTAATTTTATAGCCAAAGCAAATTACCATGTTGTTCTAAAATACTCTCAAAATAATATAAGTGAAGCATGAGAGATAAATATTTTCTATAAAATAAAACCACCACCGTGCTCTAAAAAGGTATAAGTGAAACACTAGAGCAAAATTATATAGCTCAAAAGATATAAGTGAAGCACATAGAGTATTCTAATAAATTCCGATTCATGTGTGTCTCTCCCAAAAGGTGTGTACAGAAAGGATGATTGTGGTAAACTAAAAAGCAAAGACTCAAATCATACAAGACACTCCAAGCAAAACACATATCATGTGGTGAATAAAAATATAGCCTCAAGTAAAGTTACCGACAGACGAAGACGAAAGAGGGGATGTCTTCCGGGGCATCCCCAAGCTTAGGATTTTGGTTGTAATTGAATTTTACCTTGGGGTGCCTTGGGAATCACCAAGATTAGGCTCTTGCCACTCCTTGTTCCAAAATCCATCAAATCTTTACCCAAAAACTTGAAAACTTCACAACACAAAACTCAACAGAAAATCTCATGAGCTCCGTTAGTATAAGAAAACAAACCACCACTTTAAGGTACTGTAATGAACTCATTATTTATTTATATTGGTGTTAAACCTACTGTATTCCAACTTCTCTATGGTTCATACCCCCCGATACTAGCCATAGATTCATCAAAATAAGCAAACAACACACGAAAAACAGAATATGTCAAAAACAGAACAGTCTGTAGTAATCTGTAGGTTTCGAATACTTCTGTGACTCAAAAAATCCTGAAAAGTTAGGACGTCCTAAATAATTTTTATATTGATCTACTGCAATTGGAATTGGTATTTTATTGCTCTCTGGTAAAAAATGAAAATTATTCTCATGAGCGCATACTTTCTGTGTTTTTCAGCAAGATCAAACAACAATCACCAAAAAAGATCCTAAAGGATTTACTTGGCACAAACACTAACTAAAACATAAAAAACAAAATCATAACATAGGATAGATGATTTATTTATTACTAAATAGGAACAAAAATAAATTTGGGTTGCCTCCCAACAAGCGCTATCGTTTAACGTCCCTGGCTAGGCATAAAAACAAGAATAGATCTAGGTATTGACATCTTTGGTATGCAATCCATATGTGTCTCTCATAATAGATACATAAGGTAATTTAATTTTATTTCTAGGAAAGTGTTCCATGCCTTTCCTTAGTGGAAATTGGAATCTTATATTTCATTCTTTCATGTCAATAATTGCACCAATCGTTCTAAGGAAAGGTCTACCAAGAATAATAGGACATGTAGGATTGCAATATTTATCAAGAACGATGAAATCTATGGGCACATAATTCCTATTTGCAAAAATAATAACATCATTAATCCTTCCCATAGGTTTCTTAATGGTGGAAACTGCAAGGTGCAAATTTAAAGAACAATCATCAAATTCACGAAAACCTAGCACATCACACAAAGTTTTTGGAGTCGTGGAAACACTAGCACCCAAATCACATAAAGCATAACATTCATGATCTTTAATCTTAATTTTAATAGTAAGTCCCCCCCTTAATAAAGTTTTCTAGGGATAAAAACTTCTAATTCAAGTTTTTCTTCATAAGATTGCATTAAAGCATCAACGATATGTTTAGTAAAGGCCTTATTTTGATCATAAGCATGAGGAGAATTTAACATGGATTGCAACAAGGAAATACAATCTATCAAAGAGCAATTATCATAATAAAATTCCTTGAAATCCAAAATAGTGGGTATTACTTGGCTGTTTGCAGTTTGGGGGCTTCTTGTTGGGCTCCAAACAGTTATCTTTTTGGGCTCCAAACGCCTTGTAATAGGCTAGCTTCAAACTTCTTGTTGTGCTATGCCATCGTGCATATTGTGCTATTTATGATACTTCTTTATCCCAGCAGGTGAAGATATGCTATATATGCCCGATGATATTATCAATCTTGAATCTGTTCCTGCATACAACAGATGAAAAGTGTCCTGGCGGTTTACCGCTGGACGGGTTATAATGCCCCAACATGAACTTATCATGATTGATAACCAAGGCTGGTTGAAATAATAATCATATATGATTAAAAATATATCATACCTATGATATTTGATCACTCTTGTTGATTTACCAAGCCAGTGTAGTAAGGGTGATAACCCAAGACTTTGGATACTGGTAGTTATCAGAGATTGCAGGCTTATGAACAAAACCGGACCGGGTTAATAAACACCGATATTTACCGTTATTTCATACTGGCGACTTATAATCGAAGACCAGGCTGGGTTAATAAACATCGGATATTTACCCTTATTTCATACTGGCGACTTATAGTCAAAGACCAGGTCGGGTTAATAAACACCGGTTAATGTCATATATGACTCAGAAGGCATTATAAGCCTTATTGGTTTTCAATCATGCATTACTATGTCACAAAACAAAAAAATCTCAAAAAGACATTCAAATCAAACAACAGAAAATCCAAGGCTTTCACAGGCCTCCAAGCCAAAATATCTTCTTCAATGAAACTAGCATTAGCCACTGGAAGGTACGCGCTTTCCGTGAGCCGGCACTCACATTACCCAGTCGACATTTTAACCCGGATAAGTTCTGTTCTTATTTAAAGATAGACTTATCAGGAGTACGCGGGGTCAGAGTAGCATCATGCATCACAGGCCGATTTATCCAAGTTTCAAGGAAGGCGGCTTTATCAGCCTGAGCTTCTCCTTGCTTTCCGTAAATCATGCCCTCTCATGACAAACCGGCGTTTTAACCTTAACGAGTTCAGGGTCTTGTTTAAAAGATTGACTGTTAAGAGTTCGACGGGTCAATCAGGATTACCTAATGGAGAAGCATCTGGCATACAGGCAGGATAACCCGGGGTTTTAGGTGAATACACCTGGCTTCCAAGCTTAGCTTTTATAGCCTATCACAAGGTTATGAACTCTTTGTTCTTTAGAACAAAAGAGCCTCCAAGCGATATTTTGAGCTGTGCTCAAGGGGTACCTATGTTTGAGTCGTGCTGTTGCAACAGACTCTCTTTGGTCCCTTTAACCTAGGTAGTAAGGCCCCCATGTTTTTTTATGTGGCCTATAAGCCGGATCAAAGGGTAATCATGACTTTGCTGTATAAAGCAGAAGCCCCCATGTGACCAAAAACTCATTATTTAAAGAGGAAAAAATGACAGAGGCCCTGCTTTAGCAGGGATGCCTGCTTTATTATATCAATCATAATATATACATTGTCAAAATATGTACATTGGAAGAGCCGGTGGCTCAGGTGTAGTACGACCTAAGTTGAGCAATATTCCAGGGCCGACGGGTCTCCTCCTCCGACGTGCGTGAGTCCTTGTGATCTCGAACATCGATAAGGTAATATGACCCGTTGTTTAGATTCTTGCTGACCACAAAGGGTCTTTCCCAAGGTGGGGATAACTTGTGCATATGAGTCTGATCCTGGATAAGCCGAAGCACCAGATCGCCTTCTTGGAAAGTTCTGGTTTTAACCCAGTGGTTGTGATAACGGCGTAGATCTTGTTGGTAAATCACCGAATGAGCTGCTGCTATGTCACGCACCTCATCCAATAGATCAAGTGCTTCTTGACGCGCTCTTTCATTGTCAGCTTCAACATAAGCCGCCACGCGAGGCGAGTCATGACGGATGTCACTAGGGAGAACTACTTCTGCTCCGTAAACCATGAAGAAAGGCGTGTATCCCGTAGATCTGTTTGGGGTGGTATTGATGCTCCATAACACAGAAGGTAATTCCTCCACCCAAAAACCCGGCGTCCTTTGCAGGGGAACCATAAGCCGGGGTTTGATGCCTTTCAAGATCTCTTGGTTTGCTCTCTTAGCTTGACCATTGGATTGGGGGTGAGCCAATGATGATACATCAAGCCGGATATGCTCACGTTGACAAAATTCCTCCATAACACCCTTAGAGAGATTAGTTCCATTGTCTGTTATAATGATGTGTGGAAAGCCAAAATGGAAGATCACCTTTTTCATGAATTGAACCTCCGTTGCTGCATCACACTTACTGACTGGCTCCGCCTCTACTCATTTAGTGAACTTATCAACCGCCACCAAAAGGTGGGTCTTCTTGTCCTTGGATCTTTTGAAAGGTCCAACCATATCAAGCCCCCAAACTGCAAACAGCCAAGTAATTGGAATCATCCTCAATTCTTGAGCCGGCACATGGGCTCGCCGTGCAAATTTTTGACATCCATCACATCTGCCGACGACGTCTTCTGCATCAGCATGAGCTGTTAACCAATAAAACCCATGACGGAAAGCCTTGGCCACAAGAGATTTTGAACTGGCATGATGACCACAATCTCCTTCATGAATCTCTCGCAAGATCTCACATCCCTCTTATGGAGAAACACAAGGTTGAAACGCCCCTATGACACTGCGATGATGTAACTCTCCATTGACAATTGTCATTGACTTAGACCGCCGGGTTATTTGCCTGGCTAAGGTTTCATCCTCAGGTAACTCGCCCCGGGTCATATAAGTCAAGTAAGGTACTGTCCAATCCGGGATTACATGAAGAGCCGCCACCAACTGAGCTTCCGGGTCAGGAATAGCCAAATCCTCCTCTGTATGCAACTTGACGGACGGGTTATGTAAAACGTCAAGAAAAACATTAGGCGGCACCAGTTTACGTTGAGAACCCAACCGGCTTAAAGCGTCTGCCGCTTCATTTTTCCTTCGATCCACGTGCTCAACTTGATAGCCCTTGAAATGACCAGCAATAATGTCCACCTCTCGTCGATAAGCCGCCATGAGTGGATCCTTAGAATCCCAAGTACCAGAGACTTGCCGAGCCACCAAGTCTGAGTCGCCAAAGCACCTACCTAGCTTAAATTCATGTCCTTAGCCATCCGAAGACTATGGAGTAAGGCCTCATACTCAGCTGCATTGTTAGTACAAGGAAACATCAAAGGGAGAACATAACAAAATTTATCACCTCGAGGGGAAGAAAGAATAACTCCAGCCCCCGAGCCCTCCAATTTCCTGGACCCATCAAAGTGAATAGTCCAGTATGTGTTATCTAGCTTTTCCCCTGGCATCTGCAGCTCTGTCCAATCATTGATGAAATCCACTAGCACCTGAGACTTGATGGCCGTGCGAGGCACATATTTTAACCCGTGAGGTCCATGCTCAATAGCCCACTTAGCGACCTGGCCAGTTGCCTCCCTGTTTTGGATGATATCTCCCAAAGGAGCAGACCTAACCACAGTGATGGGATGACCCAGAAAATAGTGTTTAAGTTTCCGGCTGGCCAAGAACACCCCATACACAAGCTTCTGCCAATGCGGATATCTCTGCTTGGACTCAATAAGAACCTCACTGATATAATAAACCGGCCTTTGAACTGGATACTCCTTTCCTGCTTCCTTCCTTTCTACCACAATAGCTACACTGACAGCCCGGCTATTAGCAACCACATATAACAACAGAGGCTCCTTATCAATAGGGGCGGCAAGCACGGGTGGCTCAGCCAGTTGCTTCTTCAAATCCTCAAACGCTTCATTAGCAACATCACTCCAGAAAAAATCATCTGTCTTTTTCATCATCTGATACAAAGGGATAGCTTTCTCTCCCAACCGGCTTAACGCCGCAATACGGCGCGCCAAACATTGCACATCATTGACACACACTGGCTTAGCCAGAGAAGTAATGGCCTTGATTTTCTCCTGATTAGCTTCAATGCCCCTGTTAGATACCAGAAAACCCAAGAGCTTGCCTGCCGGCACACCAAAAACACACCTGGCTGGGTTAAGCATCATCTTATAAACCCTGAGATTATCAAAGGTTTCCTTCAAATCATCTATCAATGTTTCTTTCTCTCTGGACTTTACCACAATGTCATCCACATAAGCATGAACATTACACCCAATTTGATTATGAAGGCAATTTGCACACATCTCTGATAAGTCGCTTGGGCACTCTTGAGCCCAAAAGGCATAGACACATAGCAGAAGTCTTCAAAAGGAGTTATGCAAACTATCTTCTCCTGGTCCTTAACTGTCATCTTGATCTGATGATAACCAGAATAAGCATCCAGAAAACTCAAACGCTCACAGCCCGCCATAGCATCAATAATCTGATCAATACGAGGGAGAGCAAAAGGATCAGCCGGACAAGCCTTGTTTAAATCTGTGTAGTTCACACACATACGCCAAGTGCCGTTCTTCTTAAGTACCATCACCGAATTAGCTAACCACTCAGGATGAAAAACTTCAATGATAAACCCAGCTGCCAAGAGCCGGGCTACTTCCTCTCCAATGGCCTTCCGCCTCTCCTCATTAAACCGGCGAAGAAACTGTTTAACCGGCTTAAATTTTGGATCAATATTAAGAGTGTGCTCAGCGAGTTCCCTCGGTACACCCGGCATGTCTGAAGGCTTCCAAGCAAAGATGTCCCGGTTCTCAAGGATGAACTCGATGAGCGCGCTTTCCTATTTCGGATCAAGATTAGCACTGATGCTGAACTGCTTGGATGAGTCGGCAGGAATGAAATAAACCATATTGGTATCATCTGTTGATTTAAACTTTAAAACCGGATCATGCTCTGTGGTTGGCTTTTTCAAAGACGTCATATCTGCCGGGTCAACATTGTCCTTGTAAAATTTTAAGTCCTTCGTTGCACAAACTGACTCAGCATAAGCCGCATCCCCTTCTTCACACTCCAGGGCTATCTTATGGCTCCCATGCACTGTAATGGTTCCTTTGTGACCCGACATCTTGAGCTGCAGATACACGTAACACGGCCGCGCCATGAACTTGCCATAAGCCGTCCATCCAAACAGAGCATGATATGGGCTGTGGATCTTGACCACTTCAAAGGTCAACGTCTCTGACCTAGAGTCACGATCATCTCCAAAAACAACTTCTAGAGCTATCTTACCAACTAGATATGCCGACTTACCAGGTACCACGCCATGGAAAACAATGTTTTGACGGCTTAAGATTTTTATCAGTCAACCCCATGCGACGGAAACTTTCATAATAAATGATATTGATGCTGCTCCCTCCGTCCATGAGTACTTTGGTAAACTTATACCCTCCGACCTGAGGTGCAACCACCAAAGCCAAATGACCTGGATTATCAACCCGGGGCGGATGATCTTCCCGACTCCACACGATGGGCTGCTCAGACCAATGCAGATAACGAGGAACTGCCAGCTCAACAGCATTGACTAATCTCTTATGAAGCTTCTGGTCACGCTTACACAAGCTAGTGGTAAACACATGATATTGCCCACTATTCAACTGCTTCGGGTTGCTCTGATAACCAGACTGTTGCTGCTGCTGACCCCCCTGGTTACTCTGCTGGTTGTAACCACCCTGGTTGTTGTGATTACCTTGATTTCCTTGGAAACCAGAGTTAGAGCCGCCACCGCCATAACCCGGACCGTGAGATCCGGGCCCAGAACCCCCACCTGGCCCATGGCTGTCATGGAAAAGATTTGAATTTTTGTACTCCTTCATGATGTGACAATCCTTCCATAGATGCCCAGATGGTCTTTCTTTCGTACCATGTCGTGGATAGGGCTGATTTAACATATGCTCCAGATTGATACTGGATCCGCTGGCCCGTGGGGGTGGTTTTCCCTTACGACACTGGCCATTATTCTGTGCATTGGTGTTAGCCACAAAGTCAAAACTATTATCAGCTTTGCGCTTACTGTTGCCTCCCGGGTTATACTGCTGCCCCTTAGCGTTGCTGCTCCTCTTTCCCTTCCCCGCTTTATCGTCATCAGACTTAGGGTCTTTGGTACTATCAGAGTCAGCATATTTAACCAGAGCTACCATGAGTGTCCCCAAGTCATTGCAGTGGCGTTTGAGCTGCCCTAATTTCTGCTTCATGGGCGTGAAACGACAGTTGTTCTCCAACATCAACACTGCTGAGTCGGCATTGATGCAATCCGACGAGTGCAAGATTGTTGAGACCCGGCGCACCCAATGGGTTGTTGACTCACCTTCTTGAAAACAGGAGGCCAGATCCACAATCGACATGGGCTGTTTACATGTATCTTTGAAGTTCTGGATGAACCGGGCTTTTAACTCGGCCCATGACCCGATGGAATTGGCAGGGAGCCCCTAGAACCAAGTGCGGGTCGCCCCTTCTAACATCAGGGGAAAATACTTAGCACATGCAGCCTTGCTGACATCCAGCAACTCCATGGCCATCTCATAGCTCTCAATCCATGCCCCGGGACTTAAACCGGCTGTATAGTTAGGCACCTTGCAAGGACCTTTGAAATCCTTGGGCAGGTGCTCATTACGTAGATCTGGTACTAAGCATGGGACGCGCAAGTTTCTAAAGGTTACTCCCGGCTCCACAGAGGTGGTTGGACAAACCGGAGTTGGTTGACGAGCCGCATACTGAACCGCCAGCTCGGCCTCTCGACGTGCTCTACCTTGATCCACCATGTTTTGAGAATTTGCAGCACCGCCCGCCGGGTCATGCCCATGGGGCGGGTTACGGTTCCGCCCACTGCTCGATACAGCCGTCTCATCGATACGCCTGCTATAACTCCGGCTCGGACGAGGGGTGGAATGAAGCCTATCACGACTCTAAGAATAAGCCTGCTACTCCAGCGCTATCTGAAGAAGATCTCTAGCCCTCCGTGTTTTGACCACCGCTGGTGATTCACCTTCAACTGGGATAGCTGCCAATCGTGACGCTGCAGCGATCATGTTATCCAAAGGGTTGGAGTAATTACCTGGTGGTGTCGGCACGTGCTGTGGCGGGCTATTGTTCTGACGAGGTGGATCCATCACGCGCGGCTGAACCAGCGTACCCGTCCCAGGTGCTTCGACCCGGTTTACCCCTGCCGGGTTACTGGTTCTTACTCCTGGCGTGTTAAAAAGATTTCTCACTTCATAAACCGATGGCAGACGAGTCTGATGCCTCCTCCTCATGACATCGTTTGAAGCATTCTGATCCAACATGAGCCGGTAGGACTCCGACTAAATCCGTTGTGCCTGTGCATCCAAAGCAGTCCGTTCTTCGGCCATCTTAGCGCTTTCTGCATTTAGCTCCTCCTTAGCCTGTGCTATCTCATCGTGCAATCTTGTGACCGCCGCGTTATGTTGATCTTGATCAGCCGGGTTAACCACCATTGTTAACAACATTGTCAATGTATCCAGCAAATCAGTTAAAGCATGAGTCGGCGGGTGCTCAGGGCCTCCTGCCCCAGCAGCCGTTGCCGCTGTTGGCTCGGAAACCAGCTCTGCCGCAGTTGATGAGTGATGCACGGGCTGTGTACCAGCCATGAAAATTGCAACTCGATTCGGCGTCTCACAGGGGTCCGGAATACTGTCTCCATCGGAACAGCCCCCAAGCCGGCCCTCTTGCAGTTGATACAGTGACTCGGTCTCACTAGTAGATAACTCGTCATCAGAATAAACGATGGTCTCACCACCAGGTGCCGATCTATCCTCAGGTTCCACTCCATAGATAAATCCCACGAAGGCATGATTCATGGTGAGCTGAACCCGGGCGGGTCTCGCACGCTGAGCCGTCTCAATGATGTCGGTGTAGATGTCCGGCTCAGGGCCCAGTTCGCCGATCTTGCCGATGAAGACGTGAATTCCGCCAAAGGGGACCCGGTACCCGTACTCAATTGAGCCGGCCTCGGGGTCCTAGCCTGCGTCGTCGATGTAGAGCTTGCCGCGGCGACTCTTGGTCATCCGGCCCACGTTGTATCCCTTGATCCCTTCGAAGTTTCCCTTTAAGAACTCGAAACCATCATGCGAAAGCCCCACGGTGGGCGCCAACTCTCGTTGAATTGTCACGACAGATGTCCTAGTGTGAGGACTTAGTCGTGGAGCCATCGCGTTGAGGTTAGCTTAAAGGGGATAATCAAGACAAAGGACACGAGGAGTTTATACTGGTTCGGCCCCTTACGATGAAGGTAAAAGCCTAGTCTAGTTTGTAGTTGGTATTGCTAGGGTTTCGATGAGCAGGGAGCGAATATGCTTGACCCGGCTCTCGATTTGTTGTTTCTTGTCCTAAGCCACCGCTAGGTCATCCCCTTACATAAATGGGTTGACGCCCTACGGCCCTCAGAGTCTCGGCCGGTTTATACAACGTACCCGGCTCGGTGACCTATCTCTTATGCCTTACAATACAAGTTTTACATACATGGCGGTTTATAATCATGGGCCTTAAGCCGCCTTCGGGTCTGGGCCCTCTACCAAGCCTATCTATGAAACGCCATATGATCTTGGGCTTCACTGAGATGGATCGTCATAGGGATGAACCGGCCCCTCCTGGGTGGGTCATACCTAATAGTTGTATCCCCAATAGGAAGGGATGATGCAACACAAAAACATTAGGTATTTCCCTCAGTGATGAGACCAAGGTTACCGAACCAGTAGGAGAACCAAGCAACAGTACGTAAACAACACCTGCACACAAATAACAAATACTCGCAACCCGACGTGTTAAAGGGGTTGTCAATCCCTTTCGAGTAACGGCGCCAGAAATTGGCAAACGGACGTGATAAAAATAAGATAGATAGGATAAATATATCTTGGATAAAATAAATTGCAGCAAGATATTTTTGTATTTTTGGTTTAATAGATCTGAAAATAAAAGGCAAATAAAATAGATCACAGAGGCAAATATATTAAGGAAGAGACCCGGGGCCGTAGTTTTCACTAGTGGCTTCTCTCGAGAAAAATAGCAAACGGTGGGTAAACAAATTACTGTTGGGCAATTGATACAACTTCAAATAATCATGATGATATACAGGCAATGATCATTACATAGGCATCACGTTAAAGATTAGTAGACCGACTCCTGCCTGCATCTACTACTATTACTCCACACATCGACCGCTATCCAACATGCATCTAGTGTATTAAGTTCATGGAGAAATGGAGTAATGCAATAAGAACGATGAAATGATGTAGACAAGATCTATTTATGTAGAAATAGACCATGTCTTGTTATCCTTAATGGCAACGATACATACGTGTCGGTACCCCTACTGTCACTGAGATAAGCACTATAAGATCGAACACATCACAAAGCACCTCTTCCCATTGCAAGATAAATAGATCAAGTTGGCCAAACAAAATCCAAATATCAGAGAACAAATACGAGGATGTAAGCAATCATGCATATAAGAGATCAAAGAAGACTCAAATAACTTTCATGGATAAAAAGAGAAAGATCTGATCATAAACTCAAAGTTCATCGGATCCCAACAAACACACTGCAAAAGAATTACATCATATGGATCTCCAAGAGACCATTGTATTGAGAATCAAACGAGAGAGAGGAAGCCATCTAGCTACTAACTACGGACCTGAAGGTCTACAAAGAACTACTCACGCCTCATCGAAGAGGCACCAATGGGCATGATGAACCCCTCCGTGATGGTGTCTAGATTGGATCTGGTGGTTCTGGACTCTGCGGTGGCTGGAATTGATTTTCGTCGACTCCCGTAGGGTTTCTGGAATATTGGGGTATTTATAGAGTAGAGAGTTGGTTTGGGAGGAACCCGAGGTGTACCCAACTCACCAGGCGCTTCTCCGGCCCATTGGATGTCTTCTGGTCCAAAAAAATCCACAAAAAGTTTTGCTGCATTTGGACTCTATTTGGTATTGATTTCCTGCGATGTAAAAAACATGCAGAAAATAGCAACTGGCACTTGGCACTATGTCAATAGGTTAGTACCAAAAAATGATATAAAATGATTATAAAACATCCAAGAATTATAATATAACAACATGGAACAATAAAAAATTATAGATATGTTGGAGACGTATCATCGATCACAGGGGTATCAGCGGCGGTCTCGGGGTCTACCGAAAAGAAGCAACGGAGGGGAACACAATAAATAACAGAGCAATCAGAGCATCACAAAGCATAACATGGCAATACGCGGTGCTAGGGGTGACCTAACATGGTACTAGGTGCTACTAGCAAAGGGGGAAAACATCTGAGAAAGTATCCCCGGTGTTAGACGTTTTCGGACAGTCGAACCGGAGGGAGATTGTTGCATATTCGCCATGCTAGGAGATTTGGCAGACGAATGGACTACATGTTCAGATTTGTCTCATTTTTCTGAGCAACTTTCATATATAAATTATTTTTATCCGACTTACGGTTTATTTTATATGATTTTCTAAAGTTTTATTGATTTTTGGAATTACTGGATTTATTATTAATTCGAAAATAAACTGAAAATACCTTTTATACTCAGCTGCAACTAGCCATGGTGGCTTACAGGTGGGACCAGAGGGCTGGGTTGACCCAGTCAACTAGTCCACTCAGTAGTTGACTGGTCAACAGGATCAAACGGGGCCTATGTGTCATGGAGTGAGGAGATATTTTAAACTAAATGGTTTTCTTTAATTAACCTTAATGGCCTTGGGCCCATTTGTTAGGGACTATTATTAGAGGAGGGGGGTTAGCAGTGAACTAAATCGAGCTGGCCCAGGCGGAAGTGGCTGAAGCCACTGCGATCGTGCACGCACACATGCGCGCTCCCCAGGCAGAGGGATGACGCGGCCTGGGCAAGGCCGACGGGCTTGGTAGCGGTGGCCGGAGACGGGCGGCTGCGAGTGGCGAGGCCAACAGCGGTAGGAGGGAGCCGCAACAGTGAACGTGGGAAGCAGCGAAGCAGGCGGGGTGAGCGGGCGGTCGAGCGAGTGCTAGGCGAGCAGTGCGCGGCCGACAAGTGGTGGCAGCTATGCGGGAGGGCGAGGTGAGCGCGCCTGGGTGAGGCTAGGGCATGGACCAGTCGTGAGGTAGCGCGGGCAGGGGAGCGGTGGTGCGGGGCGGCAGTCAGTGGCGCGCGGCGAGGAGCTCGGGCTCCCTGCCATGATGGTCAAACTCGAGGGGGGTGACGTACGGCACGGAATTGAGAGGGAACATATGAGATTCAGAGGAGGGACTCACGGGGAGGCCGCAGGAAAGCTCGGGGGACGTCGGGTTGGACCGGAGGGGCGGCAGCAACAGCGACAAAGAGACGGCTATACGAAGCAGAAGATGATGGCGTCGGCAATGCAGTGCCCTGGCTTGATGCGGCACCCGGGATCGATGAAGTCGAGCACGGTGGAGCTCCTAGATGTCGTCCCGCACGCCGGAGATGCCAGTGGCCGTGGCAACGACGACGGGGCAACGATCGCCGCATGATCTCACGAGCTCGATTCATTCTAGAGGGGAAGGGGGGCGATGGGGATTGAGGGGGGAATGATTGAGACGGGGTCTAGGGTTTCGCTGGATGCCTTTATAGGCCGGTGGAGGTGACGTGGTGGCCATCCGACCGTGGCACCTTCGGATGGTTGCCACGCCATTGCCTCTGCCTCCTTCCCTGTACAGAAGGGGAAAGGTCCATGGTGGGCTGGGCCAACTACTGTAGCAGTAGGCTACAATTGCACATAAGTGCCCTTTTGTTTTATTCCTATATGTCTTATTATGTGTTTTTACCACTGTTTTTCCTTTATTTTATGCAGCGAATGATTTTTGCTATAGTTGAAACTTGGCATATAAATCAAGCACATTATTCTGGAATGGCACATAAAGCTTGAGGCCATTTTGTAATGTTTTTAAAAAATGTTTGTATTTAAATGGTCCATTATGATGTTGTTAGTCCTCTTCATAATTTACTAGTGAATATTTGTTGAGTCAAATGACGTGGTTTCAACATGAAAAATGATCAGGGGAATTTATAGAATAGTGCGAACAATTTAGTTTTATTGTTTGAAGAAATAATAAGTTGACTTGCAATTCAAAGTTGAATTATTTTTTGATTTTTATTAGGTGGCAAAATGGCTTAATAAAACATGATGACATGACACATTTGGGTGAGGTTATTGTAGCATGATTCCCAGGGTGTTATAGTTGCACTCTCATGCTTCACTTATATCTTTTTGAGAGTTGATAATAGTAATGGCAATTAGCACAAGTTATGAATTTGGTCCTAATATGATAGGTATTCAAGAGGGATATAATAAAAACTTTCATGTAGATCACTAAATATGATAAGTTTGATTCCTTGCAATAGTTTTTGATATAAAGGTGGTAATATGTGGCTTGTGCTAGTGAGTAATTGTGGTTTAGCAAGAATATTGGTGTTAAGGTTTGTGATTCCCGAAGCATGTACGTATAGTCTCTTGTTGTGCTATGAAGTTGGAGCATGATTTATTATTGAGTGTCTTCGTTTGCGTGAAGGTTAGGGGTGCGCGATGGTTAACTCCTACCAACCTCCCTCCTAGGGGTATGCGTAGTAGTACTTTTCTTAGAGGGCTAATAAACTTTTGCAATAAGTATTTGAGTTCTTTATGACTAATGTGAGTCCATGGACTATAGGCACTCTCACCTTTCCACAATTTGCTAGCCTCTTCGGTACCATGCATTGCCTTTTCTCACCTTGAGATGTGGTGTATACTTTGCCGGTGCATCCAAACCCCATAATATGATACGCTCTATCACACATAAGCCTCCCTATATCTTCCTCAAAACAGCTACCATACCTACATATTATGGCATTTCCATAGCCATTCCAAGATATATTGCCATGCAACTTCCACCGTTCCGTTATTATGAAACACGTCATCATTGTCATATTGCTTTGCATGATCGTATAGCAGACATAGTATTTGTGGCTCAGCCACCGTTCACCATTTTTTATACACGTTACGCTAGATCATTGCACATCCTGGTACACTGCCAGAGGCACTCATATGGAGTCATATTTTGTTCTAGTATCAAGTTGCAAATTTTAGAGTTGTAGAAAAGAAGTGTGATGATCATCATACCATTATTAGAGTATTGTCCCAAGTGAGGAAAGGATGATGGAGACTATGATTCCCCCACGAGTTGGGATGAGACTCCGGACAAAATAAAAGATGCCAGAAAGAGCCCAATAAAAAAATAGAAAAAAGGGGAAATAAAAAAATGAGAGAAAAAGAGAGAAGGGGCAATGTTACTATCCTTTTCACACTTGTGCTTCAAAGTAGCACCATGTTTTTCATATAGAGATTTTCCTATGGTTTCACTTTCATATAACTAGTGGGAATTTTTCATTATAGAACTTGGCTTGTATATTCCAATTATGGGCTTCCTCAAATGCCCGACGTCTTCATGAGCAAGCAAGTTGGATGCACACCCACTTAGTTTTCTTTTTTTTTGCTTTCATACACTTATAGCTCTTAGTGCATCTGTTGCATGGCAATCCCTACTTCTTGCATTGACATCAATTGATGGGCATCTCCATAGCCTGTTGATTAGCCTCGTCGATGTGAGACTTTCTTATTTTTTTTGTCTTCTCCATATTATCTCTATCACCTTACTCTATTCCACCTCTATATCTATGGCTTGCTCTCATGTATTGCTTGAGAGTTGAAAAGGCTAAAGCGTGTTAAAAAGTATGAACTAGTTGCTTGGCTAACACCGGGGTAGTGCATGATTTATACTTTGTGTTAAGAAGATGGAGCATGACAAGGCTATATGATTTTGTAGGGATGACATTCTTTAGCATTGATTTTTTGGAAGACATGATTGTTTGTTGGTATGCCTTATTATTATTGTTTTATGTCAAACTATAGATTATTGATTTGAATCATTCGGATCTTAATATTCATGCCACAAAAGGGAGATTACATGATGAACATATTACGTAGCATTCCACATCAAAACTTCTGTTTTATCATACACCTACTCGAGGACGACCAGGAATTAAGCTTGGGGATGCTTGATACATCTCCAACGTATCTATATTTTTTTATTGTTCCATGCTATTATAGTATCAATCCTGGATGTTTTTATGCAATTATATGTCATTATATATGATTTTTTGGAACTAACCTATTAACTTAGTGCCAAGTGTGAGTTGCTATTTTTTTGCGTGTTTTTGGTTTCCCAGGAAATCAGTAACAAACGAAATCCAAATTCCACAAAACTTTTTGATGAATTTTTTGGACATAAGATGTAACACCCCGAGAATCATGCTATAGTAATCTATTCCCTAATGATGGCCATGTCATCATGATTAATAAGCAAATTGGCACTTGTCCAAATTCAAAGTCAAATTTCAAATTTAAATTGCAAGTGAAATTATTATTTCTTTGAATAGTAAAACAACAATCTTCATAATATTGCAAATATTCACTAGCTAATTTTCATGAAAGAACCAACCTCATCTAAATATATAAAATGACCTAAATATATTTAAAGAATGACCAACATATTTTGAATTACCCATTTCTATTTTAAACAAAATTGTAAACTATTCTGGATAATTTGGTATTTTACTGTGATAGCTCAACACTTTCCATAGTATTTTGTGACAAGTTTGTCATGTATAAATAAAGTCATTTGATATGTAAAAGAAATATAAAACAGTGTAGAAACTAGTAAACAGAAAATTAAAAAAAAAGAGAAAGATAAAAGGTTAAGAAGAAAAGGGGAAGCCCAAGTGGGGCTCAGAGAGGCCAGGCCCACAACCCTCTCGGACCACTCATCTCCTTCCTCGTGCTATATGACGGAGAGGAGGTCGTGGCAGCCATCCGCGCTACCAAGGGCGCCGAAGCCACCGTGGCAGCCATCCGGCGGTGCACCATGACGAATAAGCCCCCCGAGCCCCTGGACACAAACCCTAGCACTCACTCTCTCACCTCTCACCTAATTTCTTCCCCCTAACCCTTGGCCAAGCCCCGTCGACATGGGCTCGTTGATCACACGACCACTCTCACCACCATGCCGTGGGAATGTATCCAAAACTTCCCTGACGTCCGCTGCATCATTCATGCCCTCGAGTTTGTGCTAGGAGCCCGCTGCCGTTGCCATCAAGGTCGACCACGCCGAACATCCACCGCGACCCCTCCGCTCGATCTACCTCGCTGGAGTAGCCCCAGGCACCTGAGCTCGCCATCAACCTCCTTGTGGTGAGCGTCCTTCGTTCCACCCCGCTCCCCCTTTTTCCCCGTCGCCGTAGTCGCCATGCCCCCCATTCTCTGCTGCTGTTCCCGTTGCCTGCTAGCTGCTCCGGGTCGTGCTCACCGCCCCTTGCCTTGCTCCGCGCTCGCGCCCACCCACATCCAAGGGCGCCCCGGGCCATGATCTCGCCGCATCTGGCCTCGCCCGGTCATGCCCGCCGCCCCTGCACCCGTTGCTGCTGCCGCTTGCCGCCTATTGCTATGAGCGCTGTCGTCGCTCCCGCCGGGCCGCTGCCTAGCACCGCAGCCGCCCACGCCCTCGTACCCTAGCTCGCCGACCGCACTACCCTGCTCCGGCCGCTGCCCGCATGGCCCCTGGCCGCTAGCGCCCGCGCGCCCTTCCTCGCAAGCTGCCGCTTTAGATGTGGTAGGGCATAGCCCCCCGGCATCCTTGGCCTGTGGGTCCCACTATGGCACTGTTGATCTGCTGACTCAGCAGCCCCGGGGCCCACTGGTCAGCCTCTGGTGCACCCGTGGGTGCACTGCATTGGGTGCACCCAGTTTTAACTGGTGATTTTCAAAATTAAAAATAAATAGAAAACCCAGAAAATGACTTAAAACTTTAAAAATTAATAGAAAATAATCTGTAACTCGGATGAAAATAATTTATATATGAAAGTTGCTCAAAAAAATATAACAAATTCGAATATTCTATCCGTTCATCTATCACATGCCTCTAGCATGATGATTATTGATCCTTTCCCCCAGATTCATGTATCCGAAAATGCCAAACTCCGAGAAAACATTCCCTGATGTTTTCCCTCTTCATCTGTAGCGTGTAGTACTATGTTAGGTCAACCCTAGCACTGCATAGTGTCATGTCATGCATAGTGATGCATCTATTTGCTCAATATTTATTGTTTCTTCCCCCTCTTCTCTCTGGTAGACACCGAGACTGACGCTGCTCCTGACGTCGACTACACCCTTGACGACCAGACCTTTTCAACAAAGCTTCCAAGCAAGCAAACCCCCTTGATCTTTCTGATATCACTCATTCCCCTCTCTCTTATGCTTGCATTAGAATTGCTACTGCTTTTGTATGATCCTATTCTGATGCATAGCCTACTTTTGTAACCTGCTTTTGTAACTTACCTACTTATCCTAAATGCTTAGTATAGGTTGGTTATTGATCCACCAGTGGCCACTCACCTTGTCCCTGTTGCCCCTGCTTTATGATTGATGACTCGATCAATGTGATCGATGTCCAAGACCCGACACATCACATCACACCCCCTTAGTTGTACAACACTGTAGGGTTACTATCAAGTGCCGAGGGTGATACCTCATATAGAACTTCTGATGAGTTTCTTGTAGTGTAGTTAATCGGTCATGGTCTACGGAGGGTGATTCCTCCTTCACCAGTATCCGATAATGACTCCGTTGTGCAATGCAACAAGAGTGAACCATCAAGGGTGATTCCTCCTTAGTTGGGCCCACCATTGCTCCGTTTGACCTAATTCCGCCTCTATAAATTCTCTAAAATCGGGAAACCAACAGAGAGCCACCCAAAATACTTTTTATGCCACTGCAAGTTTCTGTTCTCGTGATATCCCAACTAGAGGCCTTTTTCGGCATTCCGTCAGAGGGGGAGTTGATCATCAAGGGCTTCTACATCAACCTTGTTGCCTCTCCAATGATTTGTGAGTAGTTTACAACAGACCTATGGGTCCATAGCTAGTAGCTAGATGTCTTGTTAACTATCTTCGATCTTCAATACAATGTTCTCCTTGATGTTCTTAGAGATCTATTGGATGTAATTCGTTTTTGCGGTGTATTTGTTGGGATCCGATAAATTGTGAGTTTAGGAACAAATTATCCATGAATATTATTTGAGTCTTCTCTGAACTCGTTTATGCATGATTATTATAGCTTTGTATTTCTCTCTGATCTATTGATTTGGTTTGGCCAAGTAGATTGATTTATCTTGCAATGGGAGAGGCGCTTTGTGATGGGTTCAATCTGCCGGTGATCTATATCCTAGTGACAGAAAGGGACAAGACACATATTTGTATTGTTGCCATTAAGGATTAAAGGATTGGGTTTACTCATATTGCTTGAGTTTAGTTTGTCTACATCATGTCATCTTGTTTAAGGCGTTACTCCGTTCTTTATGAACTTAATACTCTAGATGCATGCTGGATAGCAGTCGATGTGTAGAGTAATAGTAGTAAATGCAGTTAGGAGTTGGTCTACTTGTCTCGGACGTGATGCCTATATACATGATCATTGCCTTGGATGTCATCAAGATTATTCGCTTTTCTATTAATGACCCAACAGTAAAATTTTTACCCACCGTATGTTATGTTCAAGAGAGAAGCCTGTAGTGAAAACTATGCCCCCCGGGTCTATCTTTATCATATATTAAAATCCAAAAATAACTTGCTGCAATTTAATTTACTTTATGTTATTTTGTGCTTTTACTTATCTATCTATCACTATGAGATTTGATCCTTGCAATTAACCGCCAAGGGATTGACAACCCTCGTTTGCGTTGGGTGCAAGTATTTGTTATTTTCTGTGTAGGTACTGATAACGAGGTGTTGCTTGGTTCTCCTACTAGATTGATAACCTTGGTTCTTAACTGAGGGAAATACTTATCTCTACTATACTGCATCATCCTCTCCTCTTCAGGGAAATCCCAACGCAGCTCACAAGTAGCACTTTTTCAGGTCTAGAATTTCAGCTGCAGACAATCTCCCTCTTCATGTAAATCTTGCAAATTAAGAGAGAAAAGGAATTAGAATTGCACCCCAAAGTATTATATTGATCAAAAACAACATAAATAATAGTAGGAAAATATGATGCAAAATGGAAATATCACACCGCACTCTATTCCACCCTAGTGCTAATATCCATGGCTCATGCTCATGTATTGAGTGGAGTAAAAAATGTTGAAGCGTGTTAAGAAGTATGATACAATTTCTTGGTTTGACACCGGGGTGCTCATGATTTATACTTATGCGGTGAAGGGGAAGTGATGTCATGCCCACATAATTCAATGAGTAGGGATAACATTCGTTGAGCATCATATGTTTTGAAAAATAATGAACTAATAATTATGCTCTTATATTCATGCATATTGTTATGTTGATATCAATTACTTCATCATTTCTTCATATTTATACCATAAAGAGATTACATGATAAACATGCTAGGTAGCATTCAACATAAAAAATTATGTGTTTATCATTTACCTACTCGAGGATGAGAAGAATTAAGCTTGGGGATGCTGATACGTCTCCAACGTATCTATAATTTTTAATTGTTTCATGCTATTATAATACCAATCATAGATACTTTATACACAATTTTATATCATTTTTGGGGACTAACATATTAACTCAGTGCTAGTACCAGTTGCTGTTTTTTTTGCTTGTTTTGGCTTTTCAAAAAATTAGTACCAAACGAGTCCAAACATGATGAATTTTTATGGTGATTTTTCTGGACCAGAAGAGACCCTAGAATGTTCGGGAGGAGGCCAAAAGATCTATGGGAGAGCGGCGAGCTCACCCAGCACACCCCAGGGGCGCCCCTGAGCTCGTGGGTCCCATGCAGCTCCGATTGACCGAATTCCAACTCCATAAATTCCCAAATATTTCCAAACCAACAGAGAGCCACCCGAAACACTTTTTCCGCCACTGCAAGCTTGTGTTCTTCTATGATCCCATCTGAAGGCCTTTTCCGGTACTCTGTTGGAGGGGGAATTCATCACGAAGGGCTTCTACATCATCCTTGCTGCACCTCCAATGATGTGTGAGTAGTTTACCATAGACCTACGGGTCCATAGCTAGTAGCTAGATGGTTCTTCTTTCTCTCTAATCTTCAATACCATGTTCTCCATGATCTCCATGGAGTTCTCTTTGATGTGATCTTCTTTTGTAGTGTGTTTGTTGGGACCCGATAAATTGTGGGTTCAAGATCAGATTATTCATTGAAAGTAACCGAGTCTTTATTGAACTTTATTATGCATGATTGTTATAGCTTTGTATTTCTCTCTCTGATATATCCATTTGGTTTGGCCAACAGGATTGATTAGTCTTCAGTTGGAGAGGTGCTTTGTAATGGGTTCAATCTTGCGATGTCCTCACCTCATGACAGAACGGGTAGCAAGGCACGTATTTGTATTGTTTCCATTAAGGGTAAAACATTGGGGTTTATTCATATTGCTTTAGTTTACTCTGTCTATATTATGTCATCATAATTCATGCATTAGTCTGTTTGTCATGAAATTAATACATATAGAGGCAAGCATAGAAGCACGGTCGAAGTGGAGTAATAGTAGTAGATGCAGAATCATTTTGGTCTACTTGTCATGACGTAATGCCTATATACATGATCATTGCCATGAAAACATCATGACTATGCGCTTTTCTATCAATCTCCCAATAGTAATTTGTCTATGCATTGTATGTTATTTATTCGAGAGAGAAGCCTCTAGTGAAAACTATGCCCCCTAGTCTATCTTTATTATATTAGAAAAACCAAAAATACCATGCTGCAATTAATTATCTTTTACTTTGTTTTGCAATTTATATATGTACCACTACCAAATTTGATCCTTGCAAGTAACAAGTTAAAGGGGATTGACAACCCTCTTGCCCGTGTTGGGTGCAAGTATTTGCTCTTGTGTGTGCAGGTACTGTTCACTAGGCTTTCCATGATTCACCTATTGGTTCGATAACCTTGGTTCTCACTGAGGAAAATACTTATCAGCTACTATATTGCTTCACCATTACCCCTTGGGGAAAATCCCTACGCAGCTCACAAGTAGCATATGCCCACAAGCATAACCTTGCAGATGACAGCTAAGTCCACAAAGAAACTGGTGGGAGTGTCTAAGAATGTTCCGCATAAGATTATATGTGCATGTTATACCTACTGACTTTGTTATCCTTGACATGCCCGAAGATGAAAAATTATCAATTACCCTTCGTAGACCATTTTTGAATACCGCATGTGCATCACTAGATTGCTCCGAAGGGAAAGTAACCTTCGGAATTTGTCTGGAAGAAATAGTGAAATACTCCCCGAAGAAGCCAAGAGCAAGAGAGAAGTACGTTCCCCTACCTAAACGAATGTGTGCGGTAAGTAAAGAAAATCTCAGGCCACCAGAGACTTGACATGATACCGAGGTATAAGGTTGAGCATAACAACAAAAAACCAGTGCTTAATGGGAGGCAACACATTAGTTTGCCAAGTTTTTATTTTTGTTGTTTTGCTCTCATAAATAATCTAATGAAAAACCCTAAAGAAGCTTGTTTTTAACTTTGTGTCATAAGAGAAACATTGATGAAACAAGGTGGAAGGACGAGGCTATCGGCGTTCTAGGAACAGGGGTACCCAGACTTGCCTGCCTGCGGCCCACGGCGTGGCCCCATCGACGACTTGGTAGGGTCCACCTTCAGCACCAACAACTCAAGACCCTCGCGAGGGGCTGGGCTTCGCGAGGCGGATGTCGGTGTCAAAACCGGCAGATCTCGGGTAGGGGGTCCTAGACTGTGCGTCTAAGGATCGAAGGTAACAGGAGGTAGGGGACACGATGTTTACCCAGGTCCAGGCCCTCTTGATGGAGATAATACTCTACTTCCTGCTTCATTGACTTTGATGAGTATAGGGGTTACAAGAGTTGATGTACCATGAGATCGTAATGGCTAAACCCTAGATGTCTAGCCTGTATGATTATGACCTCCTCTACCGACTAAACCGTCCGGTTTATATAGACACCAGAGGGGACAAGAATTGTACATGCTCGGTTTACAGAGAAAGGAATCTTCATATCCGAACGCCAAGCTTGCCTTCCACGCCAAGGAGAGTCCCATCCAGACAGGGGAAAGCCTTCTATCTTGTATCTTCACGACCCACCAGTCCGGCCCATGTCACACAACCCGGACGCCCGAGGACCCCATATTCCAGGACTCCCTCAGTAGCCCCTGAACCAGGCTTCAATGACGACGTGTCCGGCGTGCAGATTGTCTTCGACATTGCAAGGCAGGTTCCTCCTCCGAATACTCCAAAACAGTTCGACCAAGAGAACTATATCCGGCTCTATACAATAGTCACAACCCCGCACCACGAGGGCAAAATACTTAAGCAAAAATAAATTATGTCTTCTGACAACTTTTTCAGCGAGGCATTAAGTCTCGGCCTTATTATTATTTCAAACTGTTTATTCAGCCTCCTGTTTCGCCTTTCGAGACACAACTCCCAGGGGCAAGTCTTGTCAAAGCAGATATCGTGTCCCCTTATTACAGGATTTTCATCAATGAGAGCTTGGGTAATCAAACCGTGCCATCCGCTCGACCCCTTGGGAATAGGCAAATTTTAAGGCTTGTGCGAGGTCGTTTGATATTCGTTGCCTTTATAAAGGGATAAGAGCAAGTCTAGTAGAGCCCTCAAACCCTCAAACCCCTAAAAATAACTGCTTTTTTTAAAGTTTTCGTCGAAAAAAAGCTGTAGACTAGAACCTCTAAACCCTCAAACCCGTAAAAAAATTTAGAGGTCCAACCCTCAAATTGTTTCCCAACCTGTAGAAGTGAGGGTTGAGAGGAAAAACTCCCCCCAACCCGCACTCCTCTTTCTTTTACGGGCTCCCAGGCTCCCAGGCTCCTCCCACCGCCTCCTCCAGCCATCTCGCCCCGCCGTCGCGCCCGCCCCGCCCGCCGCCGCGCCCGACTCGGACCCCGCCCCCGCCGCCGCGCCCGCCCCCAAGAAGAGTCGGCCGAAGGCGGCCTCACATGGGCTGCGAGGGGTGGCCTCCAAGGTCGTCGGCTCGTCCCTGGCCGTGAACAAGCCGCAGAATAAGCCCGCGGCCCCGCCCGCCGCCGTCGTCGAACCTCCTCCCGCCGCGCACGAGGTGTTCGAGGAAATGGCAACCCCATCCTCGTTCATGGACCTCCTCCAAAATGCGGAGGTGGACCTCGGAGCTCCGCCTCTAGACCCCTTTAGGGTTGGTGACGACTTGGAGGAAGATGAGGAGGATGACAGCGATGACGTGGAGGAGGTGGCCGAGATAGGGGAGGAGGCATTCACCGTCGCTTCCCGCCCACACGCGTGGTCGACGAACTACACCGAGGCGGAAGATATCCTCTTGGTTCGTGCTTGGGCAGCTGTGGGAATGGATGCAAGCACCGGCACCGATCAAACTGGTAAACGGCATTGGCAAAGGATTGAGGAAACCTATTGTAGGATCAAGCCGAAGAATAGTGGGTTCATCTCTCGCACTTACCGGTCGCTTCAAGACCGGTGGGAGTTGATGAAGCCCGCTTGTGCTCGTTGGAGTGCGGCCATGGACCAAGTGAGGGATGCACCACCTAGTGGAACCGTGGAGAGTGAGTATGTGAGTACATATCTCTTCACTATTTTGATTATGTGTGTGTACTATGCTATTGGTGGGTTCTTATGTGATTATGTGTGGTTGATAGGAGATAATTGCCGGCATGAGGTACAAGGAGATGGCCGCTTCCAAGGGCAAGCCATTCCCATTTTAAGCATGCTTGGGCAATTCTTCAAACCTTTGACAAGTGGAAGTTGAGGGATCAAGAGACCGCACCCAAGAAGTCGGCAATGCTTAGGATGGATGATAGTGAAGATGAGGAGGAGAGGAACTTGGGCAAGCCCGAGGGAAACAAGAAGGGCAAGCTAAGGGTGAAGATGGAAGGAGAGGCGTCAAGCCTAAGGGAGAAGATGGAGCACATGATGAAGGCAAGAGAGGAATTGACAACAAAGACATTGGAGACAAATCTTCTTAACACCAAGAAGAAGAAAGAGGTCAAGCTTGCACAAGTTGAAGCAAAGCGTGAAGAAGCAAAGCGCAAAGCCGACTTGTAGGAGAGGATGATCAAGCTCAAAGAGGCAAAGGTATGGAAAGAACTCATGGTGGAAGAGAAGGAGCACATGATGATGTCCAAGAAGGACATGGATCAAGACCAATTGCAATGGTGGAAGGACTACAAGGAGGACATCACGGAGAGGAAGAGGATGTTCCGTGGTGCGTCCTCTACTTTTCGAGGTGACACTCCGATGAGTAGTTGTGGCAATGGCGGTGTGGAAGACTCCGCCGGCGCCTATGGAGATACTTGATGGAGCCCAAATGTGGTCTAGGAGATGGCGCCGAGGTGCAAATTTTTGGTGATGGTGCCTATGAGAGGGGGAAGATGATGATTTTGTGATGTAAACTATTAAACCATGCATCAATGATTGTCATTTGGTAGTTTGTTTGAGGTTGATTGTGTTCTTGTAGTCATAAATTGTGATAAGTGAAATGATAGATTTAAAGGTTGGGGTTGAGGCAAAGACTAGAACCCTCAAACCCAACCCTTAAAGCAGTTTAAGGGTTGGGTTTGAGGGTTCTAGTCTTTACCCCTGTTTTTCAACCCTAAAAAGTGCCAAAAACTGGCACTTCTCAACCCTTAAAACTTCTTTAAGGGTTTGAGGGTTCTACTAGACATGCTCTAAGAACCTATCCACGCCTTCTCCTTCCTTAGCCCTCCCATCCCTGAGCTCCAGCGCCCAAATCTCAATCTTTCTCCGTCACCGCCACGTTCTCCGACCATGTCCAGATCCGACTCTCAAGGCAAGTTGGCGGCCTCTTCCGTGATGAAGCGGGATATCCAGGGGCTCCGGGAGGCGAGGTACTTAACCGCAGAAATCGCACACAGGCTTCCGACAAATGGGCAAGTCATCCCTACTCCAGAGCCTGGCGAGAGGGTCGTGTTTATCCCCCACTTCCTCCACGGGTTAGGGTTTCCCCTTCACCCCTTTGTTCGCGGCCTCATGTTCTACTACGGCCTAGATTTTCACGACCTAGCCCAGAGCTCCTTCCTCCATATCTCGGCGTTCATCATTATGTGTGAGGCATTTCTTCACATCCCCCACACTTCGGCCTGTGGCTCAAGATTTTCAACGTGAAGACGAAGGTGGTCAATGGGGAGCACGTGGATTGTGGCGGGGCCATGGTGACCAAGCTTCCTCATGCTATCTGGCCTAAAGGGGCCTTTGTGCATATCGTCAAGACATGGCAACAGGATTGGTTCTACATCACCGAACCCCGCGGTACTAAGTGGGTGGCCACTCCTGCATTTAGATCTGGGCCCCCTCTACGACTCGCGTCATGGACCAACAAGGTTCCAGACTGGGGATCGACCGATGAGGTGCTGACGCTGCAAAATTGCATCAAAAGTATCATAGAGAAGAACACCCGCCTCACTAATGTGATTCAGGTGATGCTCATCCGCCGAACCCTTCCCTGCCAACGACGGCCTCTCCGTTTGTGGGAGTTTAATCCGGAAGGGCCGCAAACTCTGGAACAATTCTTTGGCACGATGCACAAAGAGATCTGGAAATCGCTCTTTAAATCTCAAAAGTCATGTTCGGAGACGTCCGAAGACGTTGGTCTTGACTGCAATCATCCATCCCCCCGGTAAGGGCCAAGCTTCCGCCTATAGCTCAGCTTGTTAATCCAAGGGGATACACTAACCATTCCATCCTTTAAACAGGTCTGGATAGAGAAGGCGGAGTGCATCAGGTGTCCGGCCCCCCTTCCCGAAGGCTCAGCCGACCCTCTCCTAATGAGGATGCTGGTCCCGGCGCCATACCAGGTGCCGGTAAAGAAGGACAAGAAGAAGAAGAAGAAGAAGAAGAAGAAGAAGAAGAAGAAGAAGAAGAAGAAGAAGAACAAGGAGGCCGAAAGTGGCCTCCACCATGAAGGTACCTCGGACACTATGTCCGGAGGGACCGAGGCTCCCTCCTCTCACGAGGGAGACGAAAACGAGGATGAGGAGGATGAAAAAGAAGATAACCCTCCTCTCAAAGGGAGAAAGAGGGCGGCCTCCGTAGACCCAGAGGCGAGGGCGTCTAAAAGGGGAAAGTCATCTCTTTCGGATGACTCGGATTCGGACATCGAGGATATCCCCAAGCCCTGCCCCCAGACCAAGCCCCTTGCCGAGTCATAAGTACCTAAGGACGCTTTACATACATCCGCTCCTTTATGAATTGTGAGAATAATATTAAATCATGTGTTTTAGTCCGGCCCACGATCTCCCTCAACAATCCTCCTCGTCAGGGGATTTACCACCGGAGATGACAGACAGCGAGACGCCTCCGCAAGTTTCCTCGCCCCCGAGGGCGGACGACATTGAGGTGTTATCACAGAGGATTTCTCCGGATCGCCGAGAGGTGCAGGGGACCATCAATACGGCACCAGAGGGTAATGCCTCGACCATTGAGGACACGGGGGACACGACCCCCATGAAGACCAGGGATGGGGGCCCTAGATTGTTCGGCCCCTAGCCGAATACCGCTCCGGAGATGGATCCGGAGTCAACTGAATGGCCCCCTTCGAGGGAGGGGGAGTGCCTATTCTTGCGGTGACCTCCATGAGTTCGGAAGCACCGAACATGCTGAGGGACGGACTGCGGAGTGCGTCTATCTTGGATGAGCACCGTACCTTGATGGGTACGGTGGCTGAGAAGATTCAGTACGGTAAAAGCGGGCTGAATGAACCCTTTACAAGCCTACTAATTGGCTTCGAGGTATGCGATGTAATGTCTTTAGCCACTTTCCATATGGAAAATATGCTTGTATATGGATAGTAGCCCCTGAGACTCTGGCAGCCCATGAAGAAGGGCGAACAGAGGATCTACATATATCTGCAGGAAATAACATACTTATTTGGCTGGAAAAACAGGCTTCACTATTAGCGGCAACCGCCCAGGCAGCGGAGGTTTCCGAACTGAAATGACAACTGAAGCAGGCCGATGAGGACATCATCCTTATTAACAAGCGGCTCGATGAGGCACAAGGTATGCTGCGAACATCCCATTTGTGCCTATATGAATGTGCGAATGGAAAGTTGAAACTTAGACTTTCTTATGTGTGAAATTGAAGATGGCGATGATGAGGTCGAGACCCTCAGGGGTGAACTTGCCCGGGCCAAGGAGCAGACGAGAGTGAGTAATGCGGCCACCAATAGAGCGGCTGCAGATTTGAAGACCGAACAAGCCACCCGGCGCCAGGTCGAGGAGCGGGTATCTGTAGTAGAGTAAGAGCTCAAGGATGACACCCGCAAGTGCAAGTCCCTCGAGGAGAATAAAGCCAAGGCCACCGAGCTCGCCAAGGCCCTTGTGGAGGCCAAAGAGGCGCGGTCCGAATCTAGGGCGGCTTGCGAGGAGGTCTGGCAGGCCGGACAGATAGCGGCTGGTAAGCCCTTTCTTTTACAGACTAAGTTTGGCGATCAGAGATATGCCTTGCTTAATCAACTGTGGAGTTCTCCAGACGCTTTAGCGGATCTTCCAAAGAGTGCCTCTGACGCCTCGCAATTCTTTCAGGCTCAGGAGGGACATGCGATGGAGAAGCTGTTCTGGTCACAGTTCGCGGCGTTGGAGCTCCCGATGCTGCTAAACGACCAAATGGCATAGTGGGCCAAGCTGCATAAGATGTCCGGAGCGGCCATGAAGGACGTCTTAGTTCAGCTATGGCCAGCCGAACCCATTTCAAATAGTTATTTCGGCCTGGCGTGGCGACTTGTCGATGTAGTGCCCCGAATCGACGCAATCAAGCGGTCGATGTGCATGGAAGGTGCACGGATGGCCTTCGCCCGTGTTAAGATGCATTGGGCGAAGATGAAGGCTGTCGAAGTGGCTATCGAGGGCCCTCCCGGAGGCAAGAACCACCGCATGCCAGAGCGCTATTTAGAGGATGTCCTACAGGGTGCCCGCTTGATAGAGGGTCAATGCTCAAAGGACATTATGTTCGAATAAATGTACCCAAATTGTCCAGACTTTTTTATTGTATATGAAGGCTTTGTATTATATTTGTGCCTTTGTCTGAAAGTTCTTCCCTCCTATTCGGCCGTTTTTATATTTCTAAGAGTTTTCCATTCGTCGGCTTCAGCCCCCACATAGATACTACGGGGGTGTTCGGAATAGCACATAATCACACTTGACCCAACGTCTTGGTCCGTGAAGGAGGTGTCAGTGCGGCGAATCAGGCAATCGGACTATGTGTCTTTACCACTCTCACTTAGCCATAGGAGTTTGACGATGGGGCTAGAAGATAGCCCCTAGTATGTACTCGGCTATCCGGATGCGGATGTGTTACGTATGTGACCAGAAAAGTGGACCTTAGTGTAATACGAAAACAATCGCTAAAGATTTTAATAAGTCACCGGGTGGCTGACCAGCTCTCGCCGCATCATGAGTGTCAGTTTTTGGCTTTCTCTAATGAGGTGCTTGACCGGACGAACCAGAAGCACAATCACAGTAGTTCTACCTTTACTACCCTGGCCGAACAAACGGAACGTAAGGTAGCAAACACAGGAGCCGGGCAACCCAACTATTGACGAAAGACATGATTTGGAGCCGATGCATATAATGCCAAGCTTGGGACGCCGAATTGTGCTATAAAGATATTCGGGCTTTTGTTGGGCGACACATGTGTGGCCATATAGAACCCCTGGCAATTCGTGCCGAGGTGTGTGAGTGAGACAACTGAGGAGATGGCATACAGTCTATGAATATAGGTGATGCGGAATAAAAATTGTTTTCACTAGAATCTGATTGATACCTCAAAATGTGATCTTACAGAGGGCATCATAATCAGCAGGGCCATTTTACATGCCAGGGGTCTAAGAAAAGGGGAAAAGCTCTATACAGGTTCTTGAACAAAGTTTTGGTCTACAAAATCCTTTGGACCTCCTGCCGCATGTCTGCGCTGCTTTCGCCTTGGAGAGATTGGTTCCTTGAGAGGAATTGTCTTCAACTATTTGTATGAAACTAGGCTCGAAAATAGTCCTTGCAAGTCCGTAGGATGAATAGGTTTTAATTCACCTGTGGTAAAAGAGAAAAAATAATTAAGGAAAAGGGGAAGGCCATATAGGGTCGAACCATACTATGGGCCTGTCCGTATTGTGCCTCCGCTGATGCCCAAGGTATTTTGAGTGCGTAACTATGCACGCGTGATACGAATTTCACGGATGTGTGCGGCGATCGACGGAGGCCAAACTGCTAGTCCACCTCTGGAATTACCGAGCTGTCAGCAGGCGGAACGGACTGGTCTTGTTTAATAAAGTCTGGCGGCTTGATGGCCGATGAGGTGTGCGGCTTGACAGGGTCGCTCTGTACTTCGGCCGTGATGGCCGCAGTATGCTCCTCAGTATAGAGGGAGCATTCTGTGTTTCCATTGATTGTAATGACGCCACATGGGCTGGGCATCTTGAGCTTTAGATAAGCGTAGTGCGGGACCGTGTTAAAATGGGCGAAAGCGGTTCGTCCGAGCAATGCGTGATATCCACTGCGGAAGGGGACGATATCGAAGGCCAAGTCTTTGCTTCGGAAGTTGTCTGGCGAACCGAAGACAATTTCCAATGTTATTGAGCCCGTGCAGTGGGCCTCTACACTAGGTATTACTCCTTTAAAGGTAGTTTTAGTGGGCTTGATTCTTGACGGATCAATGCCCATTTTGCGGACAGTGTCTTGATAGAGCAGGTTGAGACTGGTGCCACCGTCCATAAGGACTCCTGTAAGGTGGAATCCGTTGATGATTGGATCAAGGACCAGAGCTGCCAAACCTCCATGACAGATACTGGTTGGGTGGTCCTTTCGTTCGAAGGTGATCGGACAAGCTGACCATGGGTTGAATTTTGGGGCGACCGGCTCGACGGCGTAGACGTCCCTTATTGCGGGCTTGCGCTCCTGCTTGGGGATATGTGTGACATATATCATATTCACCGTTTTTACCTCGGGGGGAAAGTTCTTCTATCCCCCCGTGTTCGGTGGGCGAGGCTCTTCGTCGTCGTCCTCACTAGGCGGCCCTTTCCGTTTATGTTCGGTGTTAAGCTTGCCAGCCTGTTTAAAGACCCAACCGTTTCTGTTGGTATGATTGGCAGGCTTATCGGGGGTGCCGTGAATCTGGCAAGGCCGATCGACTATTCTGTCCAAACTAGATGGACCATCTCTGTTTCCTTTGAATGGCTTCTTTTGTTGACCGGATTTAGAGCCGCTGAATCCAGCGTTGACCGCTGTGTCTTCTGTATTTTTGTTATTGATTCAACGCTTGTGCTTGTTGCGCCGTGGTTTGCCATTGCTGTCCATGGCTTCAGAGGTGCCGGGGTCGCTGGTGCTATTGCTTCTGCGGGCTAGCCAGCTGTCGTCTCCCATGCAAAAGCAGGTCATTAGTGCGGTGAGGGATGCCATGGACTTCGGCTTTTCTTAGCCGAGGTGTCGGGCGAGCCATTCGTCGCAGACGCTGTGTTTAAAGGCCGCGAGGGCTTCGGCGTCCGTACAGTCAACGATTTGGTTCTTTTTAATTAAGAACCTTGTCCGGAGTTTCTGGGCTGACTCTCCGGGTTGCTGGACTATGTGACTGAGGTCATCGGTGTCCGGGGGCTGTACATAGGTACCTCGGAAGTTGTCTCTAAAGGCATCTTCCAAATCTTCCCAGCTGCCAATAGAATTTTCTGGGAGGCTGTTTAACCAGTGCCGTGCTGGTCCCTTTAGTTTCAAGGGGAGATATTTGATGGCATATAGGTCGTCACCGCGAGACATGTGTATGTGGAGAAGAAAATCTTCAATCCAGACTGAGGGGTCTGTTGTGCCTTCGTATGAGTCAATGTTCACGAGTTAAAAACCTTCTGGGAACTGGTGCTCCATTACCTCATCGGTGAAGCATAGGGGGTGTGCGGCGCCTCTGTATCGGGCAATGTCGCGACGCAGTTCAGATGAAGTCTGTATGTGATTTTCGGCCCGAGTGAGGTTGTGCTTGTTGCGCCAGGCCTGACGGCCGTCCTCTCGCGCTGCGGCACATCCCCTTTATCCATAGATTGATCTGGTTTGACCGGCTCTATTGTCCAGTTCCTGTCGTAGGTCATATGCGTTCTGGAGCCGTTGTTCCCTTGCTTTTATGGCGAGGTGGTGCGGGCTGGTGCTCGGCTTGAGTTGTTGCTCTATCCCGGCCACGCGGTGGTCAGTCAGGTTTGTCGGCAGCATCACGCATTGGCGGTATGGGATCTAGTGCCTCATCGTCGAATTGGGATAGCAGCTTGCGCTTCGGGTAGCTCTTTGTTGGGTGTTCGAGGCAGTATTCCTCGGCTGCCAGGATGTTAGTCCATCTGTCATTGAGAAAATCCTGATTAGCCTGAAGCTGTTCCTGCTTCTTTTTCAGGCTTCTTGCAGTGGCGATTAGCCAGCGCTTGAAGCGTTCTTATTCGAGGGGTTCCTCCGGCACGATAAAATCTTCGTCGCCGAGGCTCATATCCTCTTCGGAGATCGGTAGGTAGTTACTGTCCTCCGAGTCCTCGTTCCCGACCGGATCGTCGGGGTTTACTTGCCCATCCTCCCAATCATCATGTTCGGATGTTGGATCTACAGGGGCTTTAGGGTCTTCGGCATTCTCCGAAGTATTATTGTCTTCGGTGCCAGTATTACCGTCTTTGTCACGACGCGGTTTTGAGCGGCGCCGCTGACGTTGATGCTTCGGAGGGGCTTCGGCAGGCTTGTCGTCAACCGGATCCTCCTTGCCGTATTCGCCGTCCTCTTTGGGTGTGTCCACCATGTACACGTCGTATGTGGAGGTGGCTGTCCATCGTTCGGTAAACGGAGGGTCTTGGCCTTGTTCGTCTCCGGCATCGTCGTCCATACCGTCGATGTCCTGAGAGGTGTAGTCCAGCATGTCGGTTAGATCTTCGACATTGGCTATGAACTGGGTGGTGGGTGGGACGTGAAATTCCCCGCTCTCAGCCCCTAGTCTGGGCTGGGTATAATTCGGAAGCAATCCTTCCGTAATGACGAACGATCGCATTAAGTTCAGAGCCTCGTTTAAAGGCAAGGGATGGACAGAGAAACGAGAGTCCGTGGGGCAGTCCGGAGTTGGAGCCTCCTGGAGGCGCCTTCTCGGCACAGATCTCGAGAGTTTGGACTTAGAGTCTGGCAGAGTGTCCGGCGCTTCTCCGGTAGAAAGCTCCACAAGTGCAGAGAGTCCGGCGGGCTCTAGACTCCCGTCTTCGGACCTAACGGCCTGCTTTGGATCTGAGGCCAGAGCGGTAATCGGGGTCACGAACCTGTCGAAGATCAAATCTCCTCAGATATCGGCAACATAGTTTAGGTTCCTGAAACTGATCTGATGACCAGGGGCGTAGCTCTCGATCTGCTCGAGGTGGCCAATAGAGTTGGCTCACAGTGCGAAGCCACGGAACACGAAAATTTGGCTCGGGGGGAAAACCTCCCCCGAAACAACATCATTGTGGATGATCGAACAAGCCATCGAATCCTTTGTCGACGACACAGAGGAACTCTCAATGAAAGCACCAATGTCGGTGTCAAAACCAGCAGATCTCGAGTAGGGGGTCCCGGACTGTGCGTCTAAGGATCAAAGGTAACAGGAGGCAGGGGACACGATGTTTACCCAGGTTCGGGCCCTCTTGATGGAGGTAATACCGTACTTCTTGCTTGATTGACTTTGATGAGTATAGGAGTTACAAGAGTTGATCTACCATGAGATCATAATGGCTAAACCCTAGATGTCTAGCATGTATGATTATGATCGCCTCTACGGACTAAACCCTCCGGTTTATATAGACACCGAAGAGGACTAGAATTGTACATGCAGAGAAAGGAATCCTCATATCCGAATGCCAAGCTCGCCTTCCACACCAAGGAGAATCCCATCCGGATATGGGGGAAAGCCTTCTATCTTGTATCTTCATGGCCCACTAGTCTGGTCCATGTCACACAGCCCGGACGCTCGAGGACTCCATATTCCAGGACTCCCTCAGCGGACGACGCCAAGACCTCCAGGAGGAGCGGCCTCCTCAGGATGGCTGTTGAGGATCGGAGATCTCTATGCAAGCCTGACCTTGTGAGGTTCAGATGACGTGAGCCATGACGACCAAGGCTAGGCGGGTGCCAACGGGTGCAGGACAACGGTTTCCTCTTTGGTGCTAAGGAGGCAAGCGCTGGCGCGGAGTCCCGAGGAATCAGCCGAAGGTTTCCATTCCTGTGCAACAAGACTAAGACCGCCAGGTTGGCAGGATGGAGGTCATCGCCGAGCCCACCATGGCGTCACGACCAGAAGCTTTGCAAGCGAAGACTACTTTTGTCAGGATAAGATGTACTAGTTGTCTCCCTTCGAATTTTTCCATTGTGGGATCTCTTCCCACCTTCATTTGGGAAGAGGACCAAGGCCGCTATAAATAGGACCTAGCCACCACTGTAGGAAAGGACAGATCCATTCCATCCCCACCAGCTCACCAGCTCAAGAACACACCTCTTGTGGTTGTTCTTCCACTGTACTAGTTCATCCTCAACCCATCTCGAGGCCAATCCACTACAAAGCAGGAGTAGGGTTTTACACCGCAAGGTGGCCCGAACCTGGGTAAACTGCTATGTCCCATTTCCTTCCTCTTCATCAATCTAGGCCGTGAGTTTGGCGAGTAGGCAGACTGGGGAGGTTGAGTTCTTCGCATGCACCCCAGAGTTCGAATCTATCAAGGGTCCGCGGAGCCCAAAATCCGACATTGGGTGCGCCAGCAAGTGGTGAGTCGGAGCCCCTCTTCTTCTAGTCTATCCGCCACCACCCCGCCGTTCTCATGGCTGACACTCCGAGGGCTCACGTTGAGAGCTGGGCTGCTCGGCCTGCCCGAGCAGTGCCGTCCGCCCAAGAGGATCTCCACTCCACGCTCCCGGCGGCCTGCACGCCGCCCAATGTCATCGGTCGTGGGCGGCATGGGCCGCCGCTGCATGCTCTCGCGCCATGTCATACTCGCGCGCCACACGATCGCCGGGAGCAGGCGAACATGCGATCCGCGCTCATCGTGACGCGAGAGCTGCTGTGATGCAGGTTGGCGAAAGGCGGCTGTGATGCCCTATTGGAGCGGGTCACCGAACTGCTTGATGCCGCCTGCAAGCGCGCGGCGCCCTTCTGTACCCTTACTACGCTGCAAATGATGTCAGGGGCGCGTGCCAGCCACCGTCACGCCCGCACACCCCTCCTTGGAGCGCTCGGGGGGCTCAACGGCGCCAACCCGGCTCGCGGCGCCGCTCATCCTACCCAAGGTATGATACCTCCGGGCGAGGCGGGCTCGAGCGGTCCTTCCTGGGGCCATGCCAAGACACCACCCTACGGCCACCGGAAGCTGGCGCCGAGCCTGGTGGCCAACAACGCGGGATGGCTAGGCAACGACGCTGGCGCGGCGACTTCGGAAGCCTAAGTACCTCCCATGATGGGCCTGTTGTACGCGCCAAGATAAGGCCCCTGCCCATTCTCCTCGCCGGGCTGGGTGCTGGGGGTGCGCGAGGCCGAGGCTCTCCGCAAGCCGCCCGAAAGCTTCACCAACACCTTCAATGACAATAGCCACTAGGTACAGCTGATATCTCAGGAGCACGATTACGCTAACCATGCACCACAGGTGAACCTAGTCACAGGAGCAGCCAGGGGCCCCAGGATGATGGCCCCGCTGCAGGCGGCTGGAACACACTGGGGGCTACGTGGTGGGAGCCCGGTGCCGCGTGGAGCAAGGCGCCGCACGGAGGTAGGTCCCCTTTCGGGGAAGGCGCCAGCGAGCCCTTCCCCTGGCGGAGGGCCTGTGGTCATCGGGGGCACCGCCAGCATCCCCCTTGCCCCTTGGTCTTGTCCTGGTTTCTGGACGCCCCAACGGGGGTCGGGGGAGGCGCAGGGCGGGGCCCTCGTCAGGCGCCATGGAAACACGTGAAAGTCTCCGCTCGTGACACTCTCACATAATAATGAGTTAGGGCTGTGCACTCCTGGGAGTCTCCTGAGTGCCGCCCTCGGGCCTCACGGGGCTCCCACCCATGTCCAAGAGGAAGCACCATGCTCCGCGCTGGTCGTCGACACTATCCCCCAATGACTATGCCCATGCCCAATGGAAGCACTTAGGTCCATGCTGGTGAGAAGACAAGAAGACTAGCTAGGTGCCAGACACGGCCGTTTGATTTCACCCTTCTTTCTATAACCCAACTTGCCGTGTTTTGGAATGAGATTTGGAGTTTCTTGCATTTGTCAAAAGACAAAACGGGGGGAGTTTTTCTTTGGCTCGTGGTGATTTCTTGCTTTTTGGCTTCGTGTTTGAAGAGTAAGGCTCACGCCTGCTACCCCCCTGTGAGCGCCTCGCGAGCGGGGGTTGGGCCTGGCATGCACGCGTTGAGCACGCTCGGGCTAGCCCAGGCGATGCCGAGGCCCTCTCAGGATCGGGAATGGAACAAGCGCAGGACCACCGCGGGCATACCTTGCCGTAATCTGGTAATCGGCTCCTCGCGAGGCTCTCTTGGATGGGCCAGCAGGCTCCTTAGGAGGGACGAAACCTCGTGAGTCCTTGGAGGAATCACCTTAGGAGAAGGGCTCTTCAACAATGACAGGGCCCCGTTGGGACCCACGAGACTGAAGATAAATCGCGACAACTACTCCCCCCCAGGTCCACGACGACACATTCCAAGTCCTATTTTAAGGCATATTGTCATTTCATACATTATAAGGGGCTCCCCCTTCAAAAATTCTTTCATGCCCCGCAAGGCCATGTACAAAAGTTTTTCAATACAGGTCAGGGCAAAAGGGAAATGCAGGCCTAGCTGGATGCGCTGCTTCTGGTGCCATCTTCATCGTCTTCATCTGCGCCGCCTGCGCTGTCACTGGCATCGTCCTCATCGTCATCATCCGCACCGCCCCGTCGGCCGCAATCACGACCACGCCATCCTCGGGAGGGAACTCCACGACCATGTCGTCCACATGGTCGACCACCCAGCCCGCTGGGTTGTCTTGGATGACCCCGGCATGGGGGCTATCACAGCATCGAAGTCAAAGTGGGGGTCAAGGTTGAGAAGGTGGCCGAAGACGCATGAGAACGCGCGCCTGAGAAGGCCCCGACTTCTCTCTTCAACGAGCTCGCGAGCCCTCGTGGCCCGGTCCTCCAAACGGGTCACAATCTCGGTGAAGAAGCGGAGGTGGCTGGCGTCGTCATCCTTGTGCGGGTGAGAGACGCTCTCCTCGCAGATGGTGCCCAGGGCTCGGTTGGCCCTAACCCTGAGGTACTGGAGCATTGAGGCACGCTCGCGCTGCATCGTCCGATGGTGGTTTGCTTTGTTCGTGGTTTTCTCCGCAAGGGACATGACGCCCTCAACCTACTGCCGAAGTGAGGATAGGTCGGCGTGAGCGGAGACTAAGTCGGCTTGAGCAGAGGCCCGAGCCTCCTTGGCAGCCCTCTCGCGCTGCTCTGCCACATCCAGCTTCGTCTTAAGGGTGGTGGTCCTGCCCTTAAGCTCGGCCTCCTAGAGCTCCAATTTCAGGTGGTACTCGTCGGCAAGAGCCGAGCGAGCCTTCACCACCCTATGGTCGACCTCCTGCTGGATCCTGGCCTCCCGAGTGGCTATAGCGTCCTCAGCCTTGGCTACCTAACGCTCCCTGACCTCCAACCGCTCAAGCTCCAGGCTGCACTCCATGACCTCCAGCGCTAGCGCCTCCTCTCTTTCCTGTACCTCCTTCTCATCAGAGGGGGCCTCGCTCAGTGATGCTGCCAGGGCAGCCTTATGCGCTTGGATCTGCCGCTTGAGGGCGGCGTTCGAAGCTTGAAGCTCCCGCTCTTGCTCCTCGGCCGCCTCACGACGGCAGTCGGCGGCACTGGCTTCCTCCTAAGCGTGGGCGCTAGCCTCGCGAGAGTCTGCGAGGGACACCGCAGCACTCACGCGGGCACGCTCGTGCTGAAGGTGCCCAAGGTTGATGGCAACCTTCAGCTGGCGCCACTCGTGCGCCAAGCGGAGGCCCTCCAACTCAAGACGGGCGTCGACATCGGCAAGCTCTCCACCAAGCCAGCTCAGCGCGCCCATCGCCTCCCGGCAAAGCTCATGGCGGACGGTGCTGCACCCTCGTGCAAGCTCCAACGCGGCCAAGCCCATCCCCTGCGCCAGGGGCTGCCGGAGAGGCGCGGAGTGGCTCGCCTGCCTCTAGCAGGGGGCGGGAGGCCGGCGCCTTCCCGGCCGCTCTCCGGGCCTCGGCAAAGGCGCTGGGTGACACGGTCTCGCTGCTAGAAGATGAAGCCGCCGCTGGGGTTGCCCAACCACCGGTGATGACCAACGGAGGAGCCCTCGGCACGGCTCATGCACCCGAGGACTGACCGCGAAGGGAGAATGCTGGGAGCACAGGCTCACGCCCCCTAGTGGCGCATCCGCCTCGCGGACTGTCCCCGTGCCTCGCTCAGCTATCCGGCACAGCGGGCTCGGAACCATGAGTGGACCATGGACATCCGGAGGTTGCTTCGCGGGAGGTTTCGCAGCCGCAGCCGGAGGGATCCTGAAGAGCCAAGGTCAGGAAGGGACGCGACGCATAGAAAACCACAAAGATAAGGTACATACTCGTCTACGGCTATGTACGCCCTCTGCTTCAGTGGCCGGTGGGCATCACCATTGCATCTTGGAGGCCCCTTCCTCTTGCGGAGCGCTTCAAGGTTCAGGCAAAGTGAGCCTGGGGTTGGGGCATGACCCTTGGCGACTGGGCAGCATGTTCCCACCTCCGGAGCACTAGCCTGGGATTTGGGGGCGGTGGCCGCAGGAGCATCAGGACGCACTAGCTCAGCAGCCTCGGCCTCAGGAGCACCGGGCCACGCCAGCCCTCTAGCGGCCGCCTCGGGGGCCCTTGATGGAGCCTCAGGAGCGGCCATCTCAGGAGCACTAGACGACACCCGCTCCCCAGGGGTCGCCCCAGGAGTACTAGGCGGTGCTCGCCCCTGCATCCTTGTCCGAGGCGCGCATCGCATGGTCAACGAGCACGGGAGCCATGAAGATGGGGTTCATGCGAGGCCCCTCAAGCCCCCCTGGGCGTAGCATCCACTCGTCAAAGAGGGGCATCTGCTTTACGATGTCCACCTTGTTCGATCATAAGAAGAGGCACCCGTCCTCCGGAAGCGCAGCGGGCGCTTCCACCGGGTCACCCGTCAAGAGCCCGAGCATGGCGTACAGCGTCTTGGAAGGAAGTGAAGGAACTTGGAGCCTTATGGGGTCCTTGGGGCCAGTGAAGGTCCACATTGGGCGAGAATGACGCTAGAGCGAGGCGATGCGTTGCCGGACGAACTCCCACACCACCATCGGTGCGGTCACCCCGACCTTCTTCAACTTGGCCAGCCTGGGCCAGACATGGGCAAGCCGACGGTCAACGAGCTTCACGTGCCCCCAGCCGGAGCTGGGCACCGCCGGCACTCGTGGGAGTAGGAGAGGGGCCTCAGCATGCCGTCATCCACATACACCCACTGCTTCCGTAATCCCCTCATATCTGGATGGAGCATGAAGTTAATGCCTGAGCCAACCGTCGCCGCCACGGCCTGGAAGGCCACGCACCCCAAGCGCTAGCGGGCATCGACTAGGTGGAGAGAGAAGAAATGGTGAAACAGGGCAACGGAAGGAGCAATGCCCACCATAGCCTCGCATAGGAAGGCGAAGATGGCAAGGAGAATGATGGATCGGGGGTCCAGATGCAGCGCCTAGATCTGGTAGTGCAAGAGTACGACACTGAAGAAATCAGAGAAAGGGGGATCAGGCCGGCCAAGAGAGCGTGAAGTTGGATGGGGATCTCGGTGGCCTCCATGTTGATCATAGCCCGGGAGGCGGGCCAAAGCTGTCGTCGCCTTCCACTCATTCGAATCGGCGGCGAGGGCCAGCCGGATCTTGGCCAACCCCTCCTGATTGATCACCGTCGACCTCTCAAGGGCAAGCTCCAAGATTGGCCAGGATTCGGTCCAAGCACAGGCCTTTCCCTTCTTCTTCGAACGCGGGGCCATGGTGGTGCGAGAGGATTGACGCCGGTAGCGAGTTTAGGGAAAGAGCTGCGAGTTCACAGGAAAGAGGAAGAGCCAAGGGCGAGCACAGCGAGCAATGATGGCAAGGCTGCGTTAGCAACAGGCGGCCGCCAAGCTCGGCAGTTATTGAGGCAGCATGGGGAAGTGGGGGCGCCCACGTCTCGTCAAGCGCCACACGTCGACCAAGGACGCAGGCGGTTGGGGCCCGCGGTGCTTCGCCCCGAAGCCAAGCTCGAGTGCGCCTTGGGCCCAGGGGCTACTATCGGCGTTCTGGGAACTGGGGTACCCAGACATGCCTGTCTATGGCCCATGGCATGGCCCCATCGACGGCCTAGTATGGCCCACCTTCAGTATCAACAACTCAAGACCCTCGCGAGGGGACGAGCCTCGCGAAGCGGACGACATCAAGACCTCCAGGAGGAGCGACCTCCTCAGGCTGGCTCTTGAATAGCAGAGATCTCTATGCAAGCCTCACCTCGTGAGGTTCAGATGACATGAGACATGACGACTAAGGCCAGGCGGGCGCCAGCGGGCGCAGGACAACAATTTCCTCTTCGGTGCTAAGGAGGAAAGCACAGGCGTGGAGTCCCTAGGAATCAACCAAAGGTTTCCATTCCCATGAAACAAGACCAAGACCGCCAGGACGGCAGGACGGAGGTGCCGAGCCCACCACGGCGTCATGACCAGAAGCTTTGCAGGAGAAGACTACTTTTGTCAGGATAAGATGTACTAGCTGTCTCCCTTCGAATTTGGCCGTTGTGGGATCCCTTCCCGCCTCCATTTGGGAAGAGGACCAAAGCCACTATAAATAGGACCTAGCCACCACCGTAGGAAAGGACGGATCCATTCCATCCCCACCAGTTCACCAGCTCAAGAGCACACCTCATGAGGTTGTTCTTCCATTGTACTAGTTCATCCTCAGCCCATCTCGAGGCCAATCCACCACAAAGCAGGAGCAGGGTTTTACACCGCAAGGTGGCCTGAACCTGGTTAAACCGATGTGTCCCATTTCCTTCCTGTTCATCGAGCTAGGCTGTGAGGTTGGCGAGTAGGCAGAATGGGGAGGTTGAGTTCTTCACATGGACCCCAGAGTTCGAATCTATCAAGGGTCCGCGGAGCCCGAAATGCGACAGAGGCAATAGAGAAAAGGAAACATGAGAAAGACGGTGCATCAAACGGGTGCCTACGACCGTATGCATGGTCGCAAGGAAAACCAGAGAAACATCGAAAAGGTTCAGGGAGAATGTGGAGTATCATACGACCGCCCGTGCTCGTTTGAGTGGTCATATGATACCCTCATGGAAAGTCACTAAAATGTCCAACACAGAAGACAACATTTCGAACGAGTGCTCGTGCCTACATGTGTGGTCGTTTGAGCCCTTGAGTGAAATCAACCAAGAGAATAGAGCAAAAGACGGTCTATCACACAGGTGCCCACGCTTATTTGAGCACCCATATGATGCTCTGCCCCACATGTCTTCGACATAAAGGGAGAACGACAGTGTTCCATATGGGCGCTCATGTCCGTATGAGCACCCATTCCAGGTATGCAAACCCTAGATCGATAGAAATCAATGTGAGATGCCATTCCATACGGGAGCTCACTCCCGTATTAGTGGTTGTATGACCGAGATTTTTGCATAATGAGGCCGCAAGCGCAAGGGGGTCTTCTTCCTCCCCTTGCGCCCAAACCCCTCCTCTCCCTCCCTCTCTCTCTCTCTCCCTCTCTCCCTCTCTCTCTCTCAAACCCTAACAAAAATCCTCCAAAACCTTTGTTTCTTTGCGGATTTCATTCGTTTGATCCGTGCATCTTCATCCTCTGTGAGTTTCTCCTCCGATCCATGGTTTATTTGCGAGTTTTGATGCTGATTTAATCCATGTTCATATCTGATACGTCTCCAACATATCTATAATTTTTTTATTGTTTGATGCTATTAAAGTATCAATTTTGGATGTTTTATAAGTCATTAGATGCAATTGTGTATCATTTTTGGGACTAAATATTAACTCAGTGCCCAGTGCTAGTTGTTGTTTTTTGCATGTTTTTGGCTTTTCAGAAAATCAATATCAAGTGAAGTCCAAATAGAGAAAAAACTTTGGATTGATTTTTTTTGGACTAGAAGAGATCCTAGAAGGTTCAGGGGGAGGCCAAAGGAGCTACGAGGGAGCGACAAGCCCTAGGGGCACCCCCAGGCCTGTGGGCCCCTCATGGCACCTCCAACCCTAATTCCATCTCTATAAATACTCAAATATTCCCCTGACATCATATAGACACCCAAAATACTTTTTCCACCGCCGCAAGTTCCAGAACCACAAAATCCCATCTGGAGGCCTTCTCTGGTACTCTGCCGGAGGGGGATTCAATCACGGAGGGGGCTCTACATCATCCTTGCTGCCCTCCGATGATGCGTGAGTAGTTTACCACAGACCTACAGGTCCATAGTCAGTAGCTAGATGGCTTCTTCTCTCTTTTTGATCTTCAATACAATGTTCTCCTCGGTGTTCTTCGAGATCTATTCGATGTCATGACTTTTTGCGGTGTGTTTTTTGGGATCCGATGAATTGTGAGTTTATGATTAGATCTATCCATGAATATTATTTGAGTTTTCTCTGAACTCTTTTATGCATGATTACTATAGCCTCATATTTCTTCTCTGATTTATTGGTTTGGTTTGGTTTGGCCAACTACCTTGATTTATCTTGCCATGGGAAGAGGTGCTTTGTAATGGGTTTAATCTTGCAGTGCTCAATCCTAGTGACAGAAAGGGACATGACACGTATGAATCATTGCTATTAAGGGTAAAAAGATGAGGTTTATTCATATGTGAGTTTATCTTGTCTACATCATGTCATCTTGCTTAAGGCGTTACTCCGTTTTTCCATGAACTTAATACACTATATGCATGCTGGATAGCGGTCGATGTGTGGAATAATAGTAGTAGATGCAAAATCATTTCGGTATACTTGTCTCGGACATGATACATATATATGATCATTGCCTTGGATATCATCATAATCATTTGCTTTTCTATCAATTTCCTAATAGTAATTTGTTTACCATTTGTATGTTATTTTCAAGAGAGAGGCCTCTAGTGAAAATTACGGCCCCCGGGTCTATCTTTTATCATATATTAAAACCAAAAATACCTTATTGCAATTTTCTTTTGTTTACTTTATTTTTCTTCAATCTATCTATCAAAAACTATACCATTTAATCTTGCTCGTAACCATTGAGGGATCGACAACCCCTCTATGTGTTGGGTTGCAAGTATTTGTTGTTTGTGTGCATGTGTTGTTTACATAGTGTTTCTTGGTTCTCCTACTAGATTGATAACCTTGGTTTCATAACTGAGGGAAATACTTATCTCTATTGTGTTGCATCATCCTCTCCTCTTCGAGGAAATCCAAACGCAACTCACAAGTAGCTAGAAGAATTTCTAGCGCCGTTGCTGGGGGAAACATCATCAACATCTATCAAGTACCTACGCATAAATTTTCATCTCCTTGCATTTACATTATTTTCCATTTGCCTCTCATTTTCACCCCCCTTCTATTTTTCTTTCTTTCAAAAATACAAAAATATTTTTCATTTGCCTTTTTTCTTGTTTGCTTCTTTGCTTGCTTGTTATCTTCTTTGCGTAGTCATGATGTCTCAATAAAATACAAAATTGTGTGATTTTTCTAATACTAATAATAATGAATTTATTAGTACTCCAATTGCTCCTCCCGCCAATAGTGCGAAGTCTTACGGTATTAAAGCCGCTTTGTTGAATCTTGTTATGAAAGAGCAATTTTCTGGTAGTCCTAATGAGAATCCCGCGTCCCATCTCACTTTCGTGAAATTGTGTTATATGCAAAAGAAAAAGGATGTGGACAATGATATTGTGAAATTAAAATTATTCCCTTTCTCTTTGTGGGATCGTGGATTTTTTTTCATATTTGCCGTGAAATAGTATTGATTCTTGGGATAAGTGCAAAGATGCTTTTATTACAAAATATTTTTCCTCTAGCAAAAATTATTTCCCTGAGGAATCAAATTATGAATTTCAAGAAACTTGAGCATGAACATGTTGCACAATCTTGGGAAAGGATGAAACTAATGATAAGAAATTGCCCTACTCATGATTTAAATTTGTGGATGATCATACAAAAAATTTATGTGGGATTGAATTTTGTTTCTAGAAATCTTTTAGATTCCGTCGCGGGTGGTACTTTTATGGAGATTACATTGGGTGAAGCTACTAAATTGCTTGACAATATTATGGAAAATTATTCACAATGGCATACTGAAAGAACTCCTACTAGTAAAAAGGTTAATTCTGTTGAAGAGATTAGTACTTTGAGTGATAAAGTTGATGCACTTATGAAATTGGTTGTTAGTAAAATGCTCCTATTAATCCTAATGATGTGCCTTTGACTACCTTGATTGAGCAAAATAATGATCCCTTAAATGTGAATTTTGTCTCATGAAATATTTCTATAGCAATGCTTGTACAGGTAATTTTAATCCTAGGTCGTTCCCTAGAAATTACTTTAATAATTATGGTAATTATTATTATAGGATGCCCTCTGATCTTGAAAGTAATATTAAAGAATTTATCAATCTTCAAAAAGTTTTCAACACCACGGTAGAAGAAAAACAGATTAAACTTGATGATATGTCTAGGAGCATCAATGGAATTATTCATGATGTGGAAAATCTTAAGACTAAAATTTTGCCACCCAAGGTTGATATTGATGAATCAATTAAAGCTTTATATGTCTCCATGGATGAATGTAAACAAGGAACCGCTAAGTTGAGGGCTAAATGAGAATTCATAGAAAAAATGTTTCTGCCCGATTTCTTCTGTTGTAATGATGAAGGGGTTTAAATGATTGGTGTTTCTTCTATTGATTACTGGTTTATTAATGTTAAAATTTATGGTAAGGGGACTAAAGAAGAGTCAACTTTAGTTAGAAGGCGTCCCCATGATTCAGAGGGTGAAAATCTTGATGAAAACATTGCTGAAAGTGGGTTTGGAGAGGTAAAAACTTTAATTAGTGATGTGCCCACTCTCTTGGATTACAAAGATTTTAATTAAGATAGTTGCTCTCTGATTGAGTGTATCTCTTCATTGCAATCCATGCTAAATTCACCTAATTCCTATGAACAAAATAAAGATTTTACTAAACATATTGTAGAAGCGATGATGAAATCCTTAGAAATCTCTATGTGATTTGGGTGCTAGTGTTTCTACAATTCCGAAATCTCTATGTGATGTGCTAGGTTTTACCAATATGGATGAATGTTCTCTTAATTTCCACTTGGTGGATTATAATATTACAAAGCCTTTGTGTAGAATTAATGATGTTCTTATTCTTGCAAATATGAACTATGTACCCATTGATTTTATTGTACTTGATATTGATTGCAATCCGTCTTGTCCCATAATACTTGATAGACCGTTCTTACGCACTATAGGTGCCGTCATTGACATGAAAGCAGGGAATATTAAATTTTAGTTTCCGTTAAAGAAAGGTATGGAACACTTCCCTAGAACTATAAATAAGCCACCATATGATTCGATCATGAGGGCCACCTATGGAACTAAAACCAAAGATGACAACACTTGAAACTATGTATTATGCCTACTAGGGGCGTAAAACAATAGCGCTAGTTGGGAGGCAACCCAATAGTTATCTTTTAATTTTTTCCTTGCTGTTATTCAATAAATATACAATTATGCTACTGTTATGATTGTATTTAGTGTTTTAATTAGTGTATGTACCAAGTAAAGCCTTTGGGATGATTTGGGTGATAGTTGCTTTGATTCTGTGCATGAACAGAAACTTTTGTGCCCAGTAGTAAAATTGATGTGCTCTGCTGGAAGAAGATAAATTTCTTAATTTTTTTACACATGATTGATATACAAGTTTCCCATGGTCCTAATTTATTGGAATTTTTGGAGTTACAAAAGTATGGTCAATGTTTAGATTACTAGAGGTTGTTATGTTTTTGACAGATTCTGTTTTCGTTGCATTGTGTGCTTATTTTGATGAATCTGTGGATTGTATCGGGGGGCAAAAGACATGGTAAAGTTACAATACAGTAGGTATAATGCAATAACAAAATATGAATGGGTTTGCAACAGTACTTAAAGTGTTGATTTGCTTTATTATACTAATGGATCTCATGGAGGTTTTGTTAAGTTTTGTGTGATTGAAGTTTTTAAGTTTCGGGTGAGATCATGATGGATGAAGGAATAAGGAGTGGCAAGAGACTAAGCTTGGGGGTGCCCGAGGCACCCCAAGGTAATATTCAAGGACTCCCAAGCAACTAAGCTTGGGCCCCCGAAAGGCATCCCCTCTTTCTTCTAATGACCATTGGTAATTTTACTTGCACATGTATTTTTATTTGTCACATATCATGAGTTTTGCTTGGAGCGTCTTGTATTATATGAGTCTTTGCTTATTTTGCTTTTTAGTTTGTCACAATCATCCTTGTTGAACACACTTGTTTGAGAGAGCCACACGCATATCATGATTTGCTAGAATACTCAATGTGCTTCCCTTAAATTTTTTGAGCTAGGCAGTTGCTCTAGTACTTCACTTATATCTTTTGAGCACGACGGTGATTAAATATTTAAAGAAATATACTCTCATACTTAACTTATATCTTTTGAGAGTTAATGAAATTTTGAAGAAATATTTTCTCTCATGCTTCACTTATATTATTTTGAGAGTTGATAATGGTAATGGTAGTTTGCACAAGATATGAATTTGGTACCAATATGATGAATATCCAAGAGGGATATAATAAAAACTTTCATAAAGATCATTGGATATTATAAACTTTATTCCTTGCAATAGTTTTGCGATATGGAGATAGTGATATGTGAGTCATGTTGGTGAGTAATTATGCTTTAGTAAGAATATTGGTGTTAAGGTTTGTAATTCCCTATGCATGCACGTAAAGTGAATAGTTATGCAACGAAGTTATATACTACCTGTGGTTCATTATTCAGTGTTAATTATGTTCAATGCGCGTTTATGATAGTTTTCATTTTTTGGCTGGTCGGTTCTCAATCTATCTGCTAGCCTTCACTTGTACTAAGCGGGAATTCTGTTTGTGCATCCAACTCCTAAAACCCAAAGTTGTGCCATATGAGTCCATCATACCTAACTATATGTGGTATTTCCATGCCGTTCTAAGTAAATTTGCATGTGCCAACTCTAAATTTCAAAATAAATTTCCATTTTGTGTGCTTGTACCGCTCATGAAGCGGCATGGGGTGGCCAATATTTTCCATGCTGGGTATTTTATTCTCACAATAGTGTTTATTCAATTGTCATTGCATGAGAGTGTGGCAGGTAATAGGGATGCCCAGTCCCGAAATGAAAAAAAATACTATGGTAATAAATTCCTTGGAAAGTGTTGGTATGGAAGGCACCCGTGGATACGGCTAACTCTCAGTCGTTTTCATTGACAAGAAAAGCATACCTCTCAAAATATTTTTATCTCCAATTTAAGCTTTGAGCTCTAGCACCTCTGCGAATCTCTACTTCCCTCTATGAAGGGCCTATCTATTTACTTTTATGCAATTTTTTGTTTTTATTTGAGTCTCCATCTCTCTTATAAAGCACCAACTAGCGAACACTATTTTCATACTTGTGTATTGTATGTAGCTAATATTTGAGTGTGTTTCATGAATGGATCAATGATTGAGCATAATGGGCTAGGGGTAGCTTTCTTTAGCGTTGATATTTTTAAAGACATGGTTGCTTGCTGATATGCCTGAATATTGATGTCCTCTTGTCAAATTATAGATTATTGCTTTGAATCATTCAAGTCCAAATATCCATGCTACAAAGAAAAGAATATATGATGAATGTGACAGGTAGCATTCCACATTAAAAATGCCGCTTTTATCATTTACCTACTCGAGGACGAGCAGGAATTAAACTTGGGGATGCTTGATACGTCTCCAACATATCTATAATTTTTTATTGTTCCATGTTATTAAAGTATCAATTTTGGATGTTTTATAAGTCATTAGATGCAGTTATATATCACTGTTTGGGACTAATCTATTAACTCAGTGCCAATTGCTGTTTTTGCATGTTTTTGGCTTTTCAGAAAATCAATATCAAACGAAGTCCAAACAAATAAAAAACTTTGGATTATTTTTTTTCTAGACCCGAAGAGACCCTAGATGGTTCGGGAGGAGGCCATAGGAGCTACGAGGGAGCAACAAGCCCTAGGGGTGCGCCCCAGGGGGCACCCCTAGGCTTGTGGGACCCTCGTGGCACCTCCAACCCTAATTCCACCTCTTTAAATACTCAAATGTTCCCCTGACATGAGAGAGAGAGATCCGAAATACTTTTTCTGCCGCCGCAAATTCTAGAACCACAAGATCCAATCTGGAGGCCTTCCTCGTTACTCTATCGGAGGGGATTCAATCATGGAGGGGGCTCTACATCATCCTTGCTGCCCTCCGATGATGCGGGAGTAGTTTATCACAGACCTAGGGGTCCATAGTTAGTAGCTAGATGGCTTCTTCTCTCTTTTTGATCTTCAATACAATGTTATCCTCGGTGTTCTTGAAGATCTATTTGATGTATTGACTTTTTGTGGTGTGTTTGTTGGGATCCCATGAATTGTGAGTTTATGATCGGATCTATCCATTAATATTATTTTTGTTTTCCCTGAACTCTTTTATGCATGATTACTATAGCCTCGTATTTCTTCTATTATTGGTTTGGTTTGGCCAACTAGATTAATTTATCTTGCCATGGGAAGAGGTGCTTTGTAAAGGGTTCGATCTAGCGGTGCTCAATCCTAGTGACAGAAAGGGGCATGTGTTGGGGAACGCAGTATTTCAAAAAATTTACCTACGATCACGCAAGATCTATCTAGGAGATGCATAGCAACGAGAGGGGAGAGTGTGTCTATGTACCCTCGTAGACCGAAAGCGGAAGCGTTTGGTAACGCAGTTGATGTAGTTGAACGTCTTCGCGATCCAACCGATCCAAGTACCAAACGTATGGCACCTCCACGTTCAGCACACTTTTAGCTCGATGACGTCCCTCGAGCTCTTGATCCAGTTGAGGCCGAAGGAGAGTTCCGTCAGCACGACGTCGTGGCGATGGTGATGATGAAGTTACCGGCGCAGGGCTTCGCCTAAGCACTACGACGATATGACCGAGGTGTGTAACTGTGGAGGGGGGCACCGCACACGGCTAATACGAATCTTGGAGTGCCTTTGGGGTGCCCCTGCCCACGTATATAAATGAGGGAGGAGGAGCAGGCCGGCCTAGGAGGGGCGCGCCTATAGTGGGAGTCCAACTAGGATTCCCAATCCTAGTTGGAGTCCCCTTCCTTTTCCAAGAGGGGAGAGAGGGAAGGAGTAGGAGAGGGAGAAGGAAAGAGAGGGGGACGCCGCCCCCTCCCTAGTCCAATTCGGACTTGCCATGGGGGGCACGCAGCCTAACCCTTGAGGCCCTTCTCTCCTTTCCCATATGGCCCATTAAGTCCCACTACTTCCCCCGATGAATTACCGTAACTCTTCGGTACTCCGAAAAATACCCGAATCACTCGGAACCTTTCCGATGTCCGAATATAGCCTTCCAATTTATCGATCTTTATGTATCGACCATTTCGAGAATCCTCGTCATGTCCGTGATCTCATCCGGGACTCTGAACAACCTTCGCTACATCAAATCACATAACTCATAATACAAATCGTCATCGAACGTTAAGCGTGCAGACCCCACGGGTTCGAGAACTATGTAGACATGACCGAGACACATCTCCGGTCAATAACCAATAGCAGAACCTGGATGCTCATATTGGCTCCTAAATATTCTACGAAGATCTTTATCGGTCAAACCGCATAACAACATACGTTATTCCCTTTGTCATCGGTATGTTAATTGCCCGAGATTCGATCGTCGATATCATCATACCTAGTTCAATCTCATTACCGGCAAGTCTCTTTACTCATTTTGTAATGCAACATCCCGCAACTAACTCATTAGTCACATTGCTTGCAAGGCTTATATTGATGTGCATTACCGAGAGGGCCCAGAGATACCTCTCCGACAATCGGAGTGACAAATCCTAATCTCGATCTATGCCAACTCAAGAAACACCATCGGAGACACCTGTAGAGCATATTTATAATCACCCAGTTACGTTGTGATGTTTGATAGCACACAAGGTGTTCCTCCGGTATTCAGGAGTTGCATAATCGCATAGTCAGAGGAATATGTATAAGTCATGAAGAAAGCAATAGCAATAAAACTAAACGATCATTTATGCTAAGCTAACGGATGGGTCTTGTCCATCACATCATTCTCTAATGATGTGACCCCGTTCATCAAATGACAACACATGTCTATGGTCAGGAAACTTAACCATCTTTGATTAACGAGCTAGTCAAGTAGAGGCATACTAGGGACACTCTATTTTGTCTATGTATTCACACATGTACCAAGTTTCCGGTTAATACAATTCTAGCATGAATAATAAACATTTATCATGATATAAGGAAATATAAATAACAACTTTATTATTGCCTCTAGGGCATATTTCCTTCAGTCTCCCACTTCCACTAGAGTCAATAATCTAGTTCACATCTCCATGTGATTTAACACCAATAGTTCACATCTTTATGTGATTAGTTCACATCTCCATGTGACTAATACCCAAAGTGTTTACTAGAGTCAATAATCTAGTTCACATCGCTATGTGATTAACACCCAAAGAGTGATCATGTTTTGCTGGTGAGAGAAGTTTAGTCAACGGGTCTGCCACATTCAGAGCCGTATGTAGTTTGCAAATTTTCTATGTCTACAATGCTATGCACGGAGCTACTCTAGCTAATCGCTCCCACTTTCAATATGTATCTAGATTGAGACTTAGAGTCATCCATATCGGTGTAAAAGCTTGCATCGGCGTAACTCTTTCGACGAACTCTTTATCACCTCCATAACCGAGAAATATCTCCTTAATCTTCTAAGGATAATTTTGACCGATGTCAAGTGATCCACTCCTGGATCAATATTGTACCCCCTTGCTAAACTCATGGAGAGGTACACAATAGGTTTTGTACACAACATAGCATACTTTATAGAACCTATGGCTGAGGCATAGGGAATGACTTTCATTCTCTTTCTATTTCCTGCTGTGGTCGTGTTTTGAGTCTTACTCAACTTTACACCTTGCAATACAGGCAGGAACTCCTTCTTTGACTATTCCATTTTGAACTACTTCGAAAATCTTGTCAAGGTATGTAATCATTGAAAAATATTTATCAAGCGTTTTGATCTATCTCTATAGCATTTTGATCTATCTCTATAGATATTGATGCCCAATATGTAAGCAACTTCACCAAGGTCTTTCTTTGAAAAACTCCTTTCAAACACTCCTTTATGCTTTCCAGAAAATTCTACATCATTTCCGGTCAACAATATGTCATTCACATATACTTATCAGAAAGGCTGTAGTGCTCCCACTCACTTTCTTGTAAATATAGGTTTCACTGCAAGTCTATATAAAAGTATATGCTTTGATCAACTTATCAAAGTGTATATTCCAACTCCGAGATGCTTGCACCAGTCCATAGATGGATCGATGGAGCTTGCACATTTTGTTAGCACCTTTAGGATGGACAAAACCTTCTAGTTGCATCATATACAACTCTTCTTTAAGAAATTCATCAAGGAATGTAGTTTTGATATCCATTTGCCAGATTTCATAAAATGTGGCAATTTGCTGACATGATTCGGACAGACTTAATCATCGCTACGAATGAGAAAATCTCATCGTAGTCAACACCTTGAACTTGTCAAAAACGGTTTTTCGACAATTCGAGCTTTGTAGATAGTAACACCACTATCAGCGTCTGTGTTCCTCTTGAAGATCCATTTATTCTCTATGGCTTGCCGATCATTGGGCAAGTCCACCAAAGTCCATACTTTGTTCTCGTACACGGATCCCATCTCAGATTTCATGGCCTCATGCCATTTTGTGGAATCTGGGCTCATCATCGCTTTCTCATAGTTTGTAAGTTCATCATGGTCTAGTAACATGACTTCCAGTACAGGATTACCGCACCACTCTAGTGCGGATTGTGCTCTTGTTGACCTACGAAGTTCTGTAGTAGATTCGAAGTTTCATGATCATCATCATTAACTTCCTCTCTAGTTGGTGTAGGCATCACAGGAACAGATTTCTCTGATGAACTACTTTCCAATTCGAGAGAAGATACAATTAACTCATCAAGTTCTACTTTCCTCCCACTGACTTCTTTTGAGAGAAACTCCTTCTCTAGAAAGGATCCACTCTTAGCAACAAAGATCTTGCCTTCGGATCTGTGATAGAAGGTGTAACCAACAGTTTCTTTTGGGTATCCTATGAAGACGCACTTCTCCGATTTGGGTTTGAGCTTATCAGGTTGAAACTTTTTCACATAAGCATCGCAACCCCAAACTTTAAGAAATGATAGCTCAGGTTTCTTGCTAAACCACAGTACATACAGTGTCATCTCAATGGACTTCAGACAGTGCCCTATTTAACGTGAATGCAGCTGTCACTAATGCATAACCCCAAAACGATAGTGGTAGTTCAGTAAGAGACATCATAGATTGCACCATATATAAAAAAGTATGGTTATGACATTCGGACACACCATTACATTGTGGTGTTCCAGGTGGCGTGAGTTGTCAAACTATTCCACATTGTTTCAAATGAAGACCAAACTTGTAACTCAAATATTTGTTTCCACGATCAGATCATAGAAACTTTATTTTCTTGTTACGATGATTTTCCACTTCACTCTAAAATTCTTTGAATTTCAAATGTTTCAGACTTCTGTGTCATAAAGTATATATACCCTTATCTGCTCAAATCATTTGTGAAGGTCAGAAAATAACGATACCGCCGCGAGCCTCAACACTCATTGGACCGCACACATCAGTAATTATTTCCAAAAAGTCTGTTGCTCGCTCCATTGTTCCGAAGAACGGAGTCTTAGTCATCTTGCCCATGAGGCATGGTTCACAAGCATCAAGTGATTCAGTCCATCAGCATGGAGTTTCTTCATGCGCTTTACACCAATATGACCTAAACGACAGTGCCACATATAAGTTGCACTATCATTATTAACTTTGAATCTTTTGGCTTCAATATTATGAATATGTGTATCACTACGATCGAGATTCAATAAAACATTTATATTGAGTGTATGACCATACAAGGTTTTATTCGTGTAAATAGAACAACAATTATTCTTTGACTTAAATGAATAATTGTATTGCAATAAACATGATCCAATCATATTTATGCTCAACGCAAACACCAAATAACATTTATTTTAGGTTCAACACTAATCCCAAAGGTAAAGGGAGTGTGCGATGATGATCTTATCAACCTTGGAATCACTTCCAATTCACATCATCACCTTGCCCTTAACTAGTCTCTGTTTATTTTGTAACTCCCATTTCGAGTTACCACTCTTAGCAACTGAACCAGTATCAAATACTGAGGGGTTGCTATAAACACTAGTAAAGTACACATCAATAACATGTATATCGAATATACCTTTGTTCACTTTGCCATCCTTCTTATCCGCCAAGTATCTAGGGCAGTTCCACTTCTAGTGACCATTTCCTTTGCAGTAGAAGCACTCAGTTTCAGGCTTGGGTCTAGCTTTGGGTTTCTTCATGGGAGTGGCAACTTGCTTGCCATTATTCTTGAAGTTCCCTTTCTTTCCCTTTCCCTTTCCCTTTTACTTGAAACTAGTGGTCTTGTCAACCATCAAAACTTGATGATTTTCTTGATTTCTACCTTTCCTGATTTCAGCATCGCGAAGAGCTCGGGAATCGTTTTTATCATCCCTTACATATTATAGTTCATCACGAAGTTCCAGTAACTTGGCGATAGTGACTAGGGAACTATGTCAATCACTATCTTATCTGGAAGATTAACTCCCACTTGATTCAAGCGATTGTAGTACTCAGACATTCTGAGCACATGCTCACTGGTTGAGCTATTCTCCTCCATCTTGTAGGCAAAGTACTTGTCAGAGGTCTCATACCTCTTGACTCGGGCATGAGTCTGAAATACCAATTTCAGTTCTAGGAACATCTTATATGCTCCATGGCGTTCAAAATGGTTTTTGAAGTCCCGGTTCTAAGACATAAAGCATGGTGCACTAAACTATCAAGTAGTCATCATACCGAGCTTGCCAAACGTTCATAATGTCTGCATCTGCTCCTGCAATAGGTCCGTCACCTAGCGGTGCATCAAGGACACAATTCTTCTGTGCAGCAATGAGGATAATCCTCAGATCATGGACCCAGTCTGCATCATTGCTACTATCATCTTTCAACTTATTTTTCTCTAGGAACATATCAAAAATAAAACAGGGGAGCTATACGCGAGCTATTGATCTACAACATAGATATGCAAAAAACTACGAGGACTAAGTTCATGATAAATTAAAGTTCAATTAATCATATTACTTAAGAACTCCCACTTAGATAGACATCCCTCTAATAATCTAAATGACCATGTGATCCATCTCAACTAAACCATGTACGATCATCACGTGAGATGGAGTAGTTTTCAATGGTGAACATCACTATGCTGATCATATTTTCTATATAATTCACGCCCGACCTTTAGGTATCAGTGTTCCGAGGCCATATCTGCATATGCTAGGCTCGTCAAGTTTAACCCGAGTATTCCACGTGTGCAAAACTGTCTTGCACCCGTTGTATGTGAACGTATAGCTTATCACACCCGATCATCACGTGGTGTCTCGGCACGACGAACTGTCATAATGGTGCATACTCAGGGAGAACACTTATACCTTGAAATTTAGTGAGGGATCATCTTATAATGCTACCACCGTACTAAGCAAAATAGGATGCATAAAAGATAAACATCACATGCAATCAAAATATGTGACATGATATGGCCATCATCATCTTGCGCCTTTGATCTCCATCTCCAAAGTACCGTCATGATCTCCATCGTCACTGGCATGACACCATGATCTCCATCATCTTGATCTTTATCAACGTGTCGTCACATGGTCGTCTCACCAACTATTGTTATCGCATAGCGATAAAGTAAAGCTATTATATGGCGCTTGCATCTTATGCAATAAAGAGACAACCATAAGGCTCCTGCCAGTTTGTGACGCCCCGAATCCGATGCGCCAGGTGTCTTCTAGTTATTCGCCGACGTTGCCATGTCTTTTTCTTGCGTGTTGCATTTCATCATGTCATCATGTGCAGTCATCATCATGTTTTTGAAACTTGCATCCGTCCGGGTTCCCCTAGTACTCTCCGTTGCCGTTCTGAGCCCAGACACACTTGCACGCGCCCGCGGCACCTCCGAAATAATATTTTATAAGTGGCCAGAAAATGTTCTCGAAATGGGTTGAAAGTTGACATGCGGAGTTTTTATTTTGTCAGTAGGCCGCCTGCCAAGTTTCATCGCATTCAGAGCTCGTTTGATAGCCCTACCGTTATATATATATAGCGGCGTTATAGCCGGTCATACGTCGGACGTTTTTGGTCTCCGAAGACTGCTGTCGGGCCTCTCTCTCTCCTCTCCTCTCATCCCAAGGGCTTCTGCACAGTCCATTACCAACCGCCAGGCCCAACCTAACCTCTCTCGTGAGCCCGCGGTCCTCCTCACGTGCGCGCCCGAAACTCCCACGAACCCAACCCGGACAGTCGTCACCGTTGGGTCCGGATCATCCCCAAACATCTATAAAGTATCATCGGTTTTCGTTGTACTCTCTAACCTAATTATCTCGGGCCGCCCGATTATGATCGCAGGGACCTAACTGCCCTAAACTGGATCTGTATTGCTATATATAGTCCCCTTTGTCCATTTCTAGACAAACCCTAAATTCTAGGCACCTTGTCCCATCCACTCGTCGTTGCCGCCACTCCACCGAATCCACATCGGGATCCCACCTGCCCAGATCCGCCGCCACTTTCCCCCTTGCTCTCCGTGCCCAACCAACCATGCCGTGCCCCTGATCCAAAAAATTCCTCTCGGCCTCCCCACCTCGAGCTCCTACCAGATCACCACGCCATCTCACGAGCGCCCAAGCCCCTCGATCCAGCCATCCAAGAGGACGCCGACGTGGACACCAGGCACCATCTCCCCGATGTCTCCTCCTCCCCATGGCATTTACCTTTGGATCCCTCTCTCTTTCACTCAGTTTCCTCTCTCTCTCTCACGCACACTTGGTTCACAGGAACGTCGCCATGTCTGCCGCGTCGACTTTGTCTCCACCAAAGCCCCACCGACGACCAGCACCCAATGCCAGCAAGCAGAAGCAGTAGTAGCTCCCGCATCCCCTCGTTCCCGAGCACGTCGACGCGCCGCCTCGTAATTCCCATGCCTAAGCACCACCTCGCGCGCCTCCGTCCTCGGGCAAGAGGTCGACCTGCTGCCGGCGACCGCGCCCTCCGACGACCTTCACCGCCCAGGGCCCCGGTGACCTCTCCATCCTGGCCTCCTCCGCCGCACTGGCAAGCGCGACGCGGGAGCACCGCAGGTCGCCTCGCACGCCAAGTTCGCCTTCGCCGCTCTCCTGGATCGCCGCTGCCGCCTTGAACCTCTCCTGCTTCGGCCTCCAAGTCCCGCTGTGCCAAGTCCCGCTGCCGACGCCACTTGCATCGCGCCTGTAGCCACCGTCTCCCTGCGCCTCACCATGCGTCCCCTCTCGGAGTCACGCCAAGTCCCTCGTCGCACCGCTCCTCTGTTTCGTTTGAGCAGAGGAGCTCGTACTGCTCGTCCGCGTTGACCGCGTCGCCAGCGTGCCTGGGCCACCGCGTCGCCCTTTCCCTGCATCAGCCCAGCAGTGCGAATGCCGTGCCAGGCCTGCGGGGCCTCTCCTTCAACTGGGCCAGGCCCGCTGGGTGAGCCTCCAGCGCCCATGCTCCTATCGGGCCAGCCAGATTCGGCCTGCATCGTTTTTTTCCAGTTCTGAACGTTTTAGTATTTATCTGGAGACTGCAGTTTTACAGAAAACCCCCCAAGCATCATGCATTTAGTAACTCACAAACGGTGCATCATTTTAAAACAAATTATATATGTAAAATGTTTAGAATTTTGTCTAGATTAATAATATCCAACTTTCAATCATGTTAAAAATGTTTAAAATGATGTTTGCATATATTTTGCCTATTGCCATGTTAAAATGATTTATTTCATAACTAAATAACCGTAGCTCCAAATTTAATAAACTTTATACTAAATGGGGTAGAAAAATGCATAGTTTATCATCGTGCATTCATCTTGCATGCTTAACAACTCTAAAATATGGTTTAGGGCAGAATAGTACCAAATCCATATATTGTATATGTGGATTTTTCCAGACTAGTTGCTTGTTGTTCCGGCCTCATTTAAACTTCCCTAGATAGGTAGTTTTATTATGCTTCACCTCTTGCCATGTTTAACAACATTTAATATTGTTGGGTACATAACCGAGAGTGAACTAAATAAGTCATGTGGTGTTTCGTCAATATGCAACTCGTTGCATATTGAGCTCCACTTAACGTGTAGTATTGTTTGTTGCACTTTGCTTTGCCATGTCTCTTTAAACCGGACATGCATCATACTTGTTTGTGCATCATGCCATGTTATGTTTAAGTGATGGTTGTTTACTTTGTTGCTTGCTTATTTCCGGGTTGCATCTCTTGTTAGCTTCGGTTTCGTTTCGGAGTTGTGAGGATCCGTTCGACTACGTCCGGTTGTCTTCTTCATGGACTCGTTCATCTTCCTTGTGGGATCTCAAGCAAGATGACCATACCCTCGAAATCACTTCTATCTTTGCTTGCTAGTTGTTCGCTCTATCGCTATGTCGCGCTACCTACCACTTGTTATATCATACCTCCCATATTGCCATGTCAAGCCTCTAACCCACCTTCCTAGCAAACCGTTGTTTGGCTAAGTTACCGCTTTTGCTCAGCCCCTCTTATAGCGTTGTTAGTTGCAGGTGAAGCTGAAGTTTGTTCCATGTTGGAACATGGATATGTTGGGACATCACAATATCTCTTATTTTAATTAATGCATCTATATACTTGGTAAAGGGTGGAAGGCTCGGCCTTATGCCAGGTGTTTTGTTCCACTCTTGCCGCCCTAGTTTCCGTCATACCGGTGTTATGTTCCTTGATTTTGCGTTCCTTACGCGGTTGGGTGTTATGGGAACCCCTTGACAGTTCGCTTTGAATAAAACTCCTCCAGCGAGGCCCAACCTTGGTTTTACATTTGCCTAAAAACCTAAGCCTTTTTCCCTTCTGGAGCCCAAGGATCATCTTTATTTTTAAATCCCCTCGGGCCAGTGCTCCTCTAAGTGTTTGTCCAAAACGGGCAGCCTGCCGGGCCACCTCGGGGCAACTTGAGTGTTGGTTTTACTTGTAGCATGACCTATCCGGTGTGCCCTGAGAACGAGATACGTGCGACTCCTATCGGGATTTGTTGGCACATCGGGCGGCTTTGCTGGTCTTGTTTTACCATTGTCGAAATGTCTTGTAACCGGGATTCCGGGACTGATCGGGTCTTTCCGGGAGAAGGAATATTCTTCGTTGACCGTGAGAGCTTGTGATGGGCTAAGTTGGGACACCCCTGCAGGGTATAAACTTTCGAGAGCCGTGCTCGCGGTTATGTGGCAGATGGGAATTTGTTAATATCCGGTTGTAGAGAACTTGACAGTTAACTTAATTAAAATGAATCAACCGCGTGTGTAGCCGTGATGGTCTCTTTTCGGCGGAGTCCGGGAAGTGAACACGGTCTTGTGTTATGCTTGAACATAAGTAGTTTCAGGATCACTTCTTGATCACTTCTAGCTTCTCGGTCGTTGCGTTGCTTCTCTTCTCGCTCTCATTTGCGTATGTTAGCCACCATATATGCTTAGTGCATGCTGCAGCTCCACCTCATTACCCTTTCCTACCCATAAACTTAAATAGTCTTGATCTCGCGGTTGTGAGATTGCTGAGTCCTCCTGACTCACAGATACTTCCAAACAGTTGCAGGTGCCAATGATACCAGTGCAGGTGGCGCAACCGAGCTCAAGTGGGAGCTCGATGAAGATCTTGGTTGTTGTTTTGCTGCGTTTCCTTTTTGATCAGTAGTGGAGCCTAGTTGGGACGATCGGGGATCTAGCGTTTGGGGTTGTCTTCTTTTATTTTGGTTCCTTAGTCAGACCTTTGATTGTACTTTGGACAATGTATGGTTTATTTATGTATTTTGTGAAGTGGCGATTGTAAGCCAACTCTTTATCCCTTTCTTATTTAGTACATGGGATTGTGTGAAGATTACCCCTCTTGCGACAAACCTACCATGCGGCTATGCCTCTAAGTCGTGCCCTGACACGTGGGAGATATAGCCGCATTGTGGGTGTTACAAGTTGGTATCAGAGCCATCCCCAACTTAGGAGCCCTCTGCTTGATCGAATCGCTGACGTTGTTTAGTCTAGAACAAAATGTTTTGAGTCTTAGGATTATATATATCGGAGAGTAGGATTCTTTTTACTCCTCAGTCCATTCGTCACTCTGGTGAGGCCTCCTGATGTAGAAGTTTTGACTTTCCTCTCCTCAAATTTCATGATTTTTTTCTAGGATCACGCAGGTATCTTGGGATCGTTCCGATATTCTTGTGACGAGAACATTTTTCTTGGTGCCTCCTGACATTTAGGGGTTGTGGCAGTGTCCCGAGAGTTGAGCTCCAAGGTCTTGTCGTCACAATTTTATCGTTGCAATTCTGGAATACCTGAGTTTCCCCGACATCGAAAATCTCTTTTATGCAGTTGTTGGTGAGATAACCTCGACGCCACCCAGTACTGGGGCGGGAGTTCGGGAGTATTGCCATAACTCGTATAACTGATGCTTTTCGAAGGTTGAGGTACACGATTTCCAAAGGTTTCTTGGTTATGTGTTGAAGGATGGATACAGTTGGATGTAGGTATTGTTAGTTTGGGTGAGATATTATGCTTCCCCTGTATCCCCAACACCTGATTGCATAACCAGAAAGTTTCGGGAGTTTATAAGTGGGAATTCAAGTAGCTCCTAGAATAATCTTTCCAACAGACACATGATACGATATGGGATCTATCATATGTTTGTTTCTGGCTTATTTTGCAAGCCAATCCTTTATTTTGTTTTGATTTATGGTATTCGAGTTGCTTCAATGTCAAGTGTTGATTCCATACCTTTTCTAAGCGGTGTTCTCATATTTCTATGAGAGTATTAATCCTTCTTGATCATCAAGGTTGTCTTTTCAATTCTTTCCAACCGGTGTGATTCTCTGCAAGATAATCCTATCATTTTTCCCATCCACAAGATCAACTCAAAGTCTTCTCAATGTTATTTGTTTCATCCGTCCCAAGTTGCCTTTGTTTTCTCGCCCTCCCACCCTTTTCTTCAAGGGCTCGGATTTCTTAATCAAGTATCCATCTTATGGATGTGAAGTCTCTTCATTCTTTTCTTTTAATGTTCTTATCCATTGATTCTCACGAAGATACTAACAGAGCTTCAAGTGCATCATTCTTCGTTCGCTTTTCTTCTCCGGTGGATTCAATTCAATCTTTGTCGATCATATCCTTTCCTCGTTTCAAATGTTGTCTCATGTCGGTGCACCCCTTAATCATTCACTTCTCGCTATTCAATTGTTCCGGAGTGCTGAAGATATCTCAGAAGATTCAAGTTTCCACTCTCAATTCATTCAAGTTCTTTTGAGGATGTTATCTCATTCAAGCCATTTAAATCAACCGGTGCAATCTCCCTTTCAAGTAATCGTTCGAAGGTGTTTCTTTTGAGTGGGCCCTAACCCATAGGTCTTTTCCCAGGATCTTACCTGACTCTTCTAATTTTTCTGGAGCTATCCTCAAATTCTTTTCGAAGTTTGACGTAAGAATGATTTATCATCAGTCATATGTCTTTCTCCAACATCTTTCAAATTCTTTCATCGTTGGCTCAACCTCTTCGCTTTTGATTCTCCCGGAGTGTCTAAACAATTCATGATGGTTTTTTTCGTCATCATTCTCAAATTGTGAAGACTGAAGAAGATTTTCTCTTAAATCTTGCTCCATTCTCTTCAAGATTCATGGTTCTAGCTCGATGCCATCCTCTCATAATTGTTTTCGATTGTGAGAATGCTTTTCACCCATCCGGGGCAATTCAGGAGTCTTTTCAGTTTGATTCTCCGGAGCCCATCATCTCAGAATTATTCATTCCAGTTTTTAGCTCTCTTTCTCCTAATCTTACCGGTGCATCGTTCAAATATCCTCTAATCGGTTCATGATCTCTTTGTTCTCATGTATCTAATTTCCCTCAAGTATATTCGTTCATTTTCCAATTCTTCCCGGTGAATTTGTGCCTCTGCTACTTTCATTTTCAATTCTTACGGTGGTTCGTTCAAGATTTCTCTTCCTTGGTTGTCATATCAATTCATTCGTTCTTTCCAATCCTACCGGTGGTTCGTTGAAGACCTTCCCATGTTTGCGCTATACCTCTCTTAATCCTTTCTATGAGAATAAGTAGTATGCCAAATCCGTTGATTGTCATCAATTTAAAATGGTGAAGGATAAGCATAATGTAATTCGTATTCTTGTTTCATTGAGTGATTTAATTCCTTATTCTGGAGTTGTTCATGATATCATTTCTCGGTTCTAAGGTTTTCATCATCTCTTTTTCTGGAGATCCAAGTTTTCCGCATTATCTCGTCACGAAGATCCATCTAAATCATCGCAAGGCTTCATCTTATTATTTTCAAGCTTCTTTTCCTTGTGACCTTTTTTATCTATCCGGAGTTCTTCGAGAGTTTCTTCATGGTGGCTCATCAAGGATTCTTTTCATTCTTCAATTGTTCTTCAAGATCTCTCTAGAAGCCATGACATGCCAAGCTATACTCTAAAATAAACATGGTGCTCAACACATGTTTTGTTTGGAGGAGTTCAAGCCTTCTTCGTCTTGTATTCCAAAGTGCAGTTCTTCCTATTTTATCTTTTGAGGTGGTGTTATGTCACTCTTGACAATTTTTCCTTCGTCCGTCATGAGTCAACAGTTGTCAAGAATGAGATAGTTAAACCCATCAATTTCTTCGAGGATGAGCTCTTCTCAATCCATCAATCTCTTCGTTGGAGTTATCTTGGGTTATATTCCACCTAAAGCTTTCCCTAAGGATTGTTTCTTGTTATGGTGCTTATAAATGACCCATGTTCTTCATTTATCCTCCCGATGAAATAAGTTTCTCGTCTCCTTGCTGATATCAATCAAATCTACTGTTTCCGTTAGTGGCAGAATTTCACCTCATAGTTTTGAGAAGTTTTCCATAAGCCCACTACAAGCTTACTCGTTTCATTGTTGGTTTTCCAACAACTCCGTTATAACCTTCTTAGAAGGGTGCTTTCCAAGCTCATTGTGGCAGAAGTTGCCATTTTCTTCTCAATTCTTTCCTTTCCAACGATCCAACTTCTATTCTTTCATTCCGGAGGCATTGTGATGTTGCTTTCTTTACCCGTCATCCCATTTTTGTCAAAGATCATGTTCTTTCCTTTTGCTTATCCATTCAACTGGAGTGTCGTGCCCTCTTTTCAAGTTCTTCCCACTTTGTCAAGTTTTACCTCCCTTCTCAACCGGAGTTCTGTCTGAAATCTTTCTTACCCATTGTGCCTTTCTTTCAATAGTTCCAGAGGCAGTGTGTTGTTGATTTCATCAAGTATCCTCTCGTCTTGTCAAGTTCTTGTTAATTCCTTCCATTTTCAGTCGGAGTGCTGTCCAAATTATATCATTCTTATTCCTTCTCTATCTTTTTTTAATCGGAGTGGTGTGTCTATCATTCCTCTTCTAACCAAACTCTCATCCAAGTGCTTTCATTTTGCCAAGTTCATATTCTTTACCTTCCTTTTCCAACCGGAGTGTTCTCGTAATTGATCCTTATCGTTCTTTATACATCTCGTTTCTACCGGAGTGCTTGCATGTACTTCTTGTCCATTGCAACCTTTTTCTTATGTCTTTCAACCTACAAGGTTATAGTGATGTTCCTTGTTCCTCTTTTCTAACGGAGTGTTTTCAATTTTGTTCATCTTCATTGTATTCTTTCTTTCAATTATTTAACCTCTCAAGGTTCTTTGTCTTCACTCATTTGTCAAAGAAGCAACTTAGTTTCACATCTTCTCTTTCCATTCCGTTTTTCTCCGGTGCCATCTTAGATCTCGGGACGAGATCCTCTCATAGTGGTGTAGTGTTGTGACGCCCAGAATCCGATGCGCCAGGTGTCTTCCAGTTATTCGCCGACGTTTCCACGCCTTTTGCTTGCTTGTTGCATTTCATCATGTCATCATGTGTATTGCATCATCATGTTTTTGAAACTTGCATCCGTTTGGGTTCCCCTGGTACTCTCCGTTGTCCGTTCTGAGCCTAGACACACTTGCATGCGCCCGCGACACCTCCGAAATAATATTTTATAAGTGGCCAAAAAATGTTCTCGGAATGGGTTGAAAGTTGACATGCGGTGTTGTTATGTTGTCAGTAGGCCGCCTGCCAAGTTTCATCGCATTCGGAGCTCGTTTGATAGCCCAACCGTTATATATATAGCGGCATTATAGCCGGTCATACGTCGGACGTTTTCGGTCTCCGAAGACTGCTGTCGGGCCTCTCTCTCTCCTTGTAACATCCCAAATTTTCAATTTGGAATGTTATACATTAGATCATCAATGCATATCATATTTTATTTTGCTTTTGGTTTGATCCTAGAAATTTCTACGCAACTCAAGGACCCACGGAGAGAGTTAGGGAATTCATTATTTTCATATTTGAGTTTTCTCCAATTTTGAGAATAGGATCATTTGATTTTAATTATTTTATCATCAATTATTTCTATTACAAAAATATGAGAGAGGGAATAAAATGACTTTCCCAAAATAAAGAAATATTGAGGATTTAATAATAAAATCAAATAAGATTTTATTTTGGAGTTTTTCGGTATTTTATTTGAATTTAGGAAAAATGTGTGTTTCTCAAAATTGCATTTAGGCCCCAAATAAATGTTCACCTTGTGCGCCTTGATTTTAGAAGCCCGGGAAAATTTATTTCGGGATTTTTGGAGTCCGTTTAGTATTTCTTTTTATTTTTCTTCCGCGTGTAATTATTAAAAAAATGCACCGACCTATGGGCCGTGTCCGACCGGGACTCCGGCCCGCATAGGCTTTATAAGCCGGGGAGGGGGGGGAAGCCCAGCCGAAGCCAGCCAACCCAGCCCCGCCCGCCGAACCCTAGCGCCGCCGCATGCCGCCGCCGCCTGTCGTCGCCGGAGCCGCCGACCCGCCGCCCGAGGTTCGCCTCGTAATCTGCGCCGCCGTTTTTTTAAAAACCGATCGGTTTTTCGTCGGTTTTTTTTAGTTTTCGTTTTTTTAGATCGGTTTTTTCGGTTTAGGTTAATTAGCGAGCGTTCGTCCGTTCGTCCATTCGTTCGTTCTAGCGAACGTTCGTCGTTTTTCTTTTCTCGGATTAAATCCGCGATTTTTCTGATCGCGATTTCTGATCCGATTTTCGTTTTAGTATAACTTTTCACTCGTTTATCGGAATCAGGCGATTCAAGAGCCTAGAGTTTCATCTCGAAACCCTCTATCCGTTTAACCAACTTAAAAAAGTTTTTGCTACTGTAAAATTTGACTTAGATCCAGATTAGTAGAACGAAGTTGTTTTCTTTCGCCGTTTGACTTTCGTTGCTTCGTTCGATTTGATTCTTTTTGCAAACCGGAGTTCTTAAGTTGAACTTTCTGGTTAGTTCTCTTATTTGACTTTTACCTGTGCATTAGATGAGTGCTTATTGTATGCTTGTTTGTTTGTCTGCGATAGAATACCCGGAGTGCGCCGCCTGTTACTTCGAATCGCTAGGTTTCGCGGATCATCAGCAAGGCAAGTAACACTTTGATCATACATTTTCTACTACCCAGTTTTATTGCATTAGATAAATCCTTAAACATTGCATGAGTAGGATCTAATTAAATTGTGAGATGGGAAGTAGTTGAGGTAGTACATATCACCTGTTATATTATCAAACCCTTGGGAGTTACTTCTACGTTTGCCTATTATGCCATGCTATGCTAGTAGACGTGGATTGGGTGAGTGATATCCATGACAGATGTGAGTTTGTTAATTAATGGTTTATCTAAGGTGGCAACTTAAACACACATCTGGGTGGATGGAGGTACCTGGGTATTCCAGGATTGCCTGTTTTTCTTTATGGACCGCCACCCAGGCTCAAAAGGATCATGAGATTTTTCATACTAGAAACTTCCGTGTGCAGCCACAAGCCATTATGGGCTCTGGCATAGTTGATTTTGTCATGCGAACTCTTACAGGGTAGACTAGCAGATGTAGGGGAAAGTAGGTGTAACGGTCTATCCATCGTAAGGTGCTAGCACTTCTGAAAGACTATTTCTCGGTCATCCGTCTTCTCAAACACCATGTAGTGCGAGAAACCAAACGGAGGCGATCGAGTCTTGTGGGGAAAAGTGCGCAAACCTCTGCAGAGTGTATTAAACTAATCATGGTTAGTCGTGTCCCCGGTTATGGACATCTTGAGTATCTAGTACTTGGATTATCATGTGACTCTCAACATGTTACTCTAAATTAATTTTGTTGGGTTTTGTTAATGATGATGTTTAATTGGGATTGAGGATGCTGTCAACCATTCTCAATGTTTAACAACTACCATGATAGTTAAAATAAATTTTATTCCTTTGTAGTAGGGAAAAATTGGCTTTTCACAAAACTGTAACCATAGAGCTTTCCACCAGCCAAATATGCATATAGTATAGCTGTTACATTCCATTACTCTTTATGTGTTACATTGCTAGCATATTCCAAGTGCTGACCCGTTTCGGGCTGCAACGTTAATGTTGCAGACTTTTCAGACGATGATTAAGGAGTTTTTAGGTCGTGGTTCTATACTCAGTGATGCCGTTGGAGTTGATGGACTCACTTATCTACCAAGCCTTTCGCTGTTATCGTTATTAGATGGCCTTAAGCCATGCTTATTGTAATTAGTTCTCTATTGACACACTCGATGTAATAAGTGTGTGATTGCTACTCTGTTATAAATCCTCCAAGTACTGTGTGGTGTCAGCATTACTGATCCAGGGATGAAACCGGAGCACAGAGATCAGACTGTTTGAGGTCTGGTCGCTACACTCCTCTCCTCTCATCCCGAGGGCTTCTACACAGCCCATTACCAACCGCCAGGACCAACCTAACGTCTCTCGTCAGCCCGCGGTCCTCCTCATGTGAGCGCCCGAAACTCCCATGAACCCAACCCAGACAGTCGTCACCGTTGGGTCCGGATCATCCCCAAACATCTATAAAGTATCATCGGTTTCTCATTGGACTCTCCTAACCTAATTATCTCGGGCCGCCCAATTACAATTGGAGGGACCTAACCGCCCTAAACTGATCTGTATTGCTATATATAGTCCCCTTTGTCCATTTCTAGACAAACCCTAAATTCTAGGCACCTTGTCCCATCCACTCATCGTCACCGCCACTCCACTGAATCCACATTGGGATCCCACCTGCCCAGATCCACCGCCACTTTCCCCCTTGCTCTCTGTGCCCAACCAACCACGCCACGCCCCTGATCCAAAAAATTCCTCTCGGCCTCCCCACCTCGAGCTCCTACCAGATCACCACGCCGTCTCACGAGCGCCCAAGCCCCTCGATCCAGCAGTCCAGGAGGACGCGGACGTGGACACCAGGCACCATCTCCCCGATGTCTCCTCCTCCCCATGGCGTTTCCCTTTGGATCCCTCTCTCTTTCACTCAGTTTCCTCTCTCTCTCACACACACACTTGGTTCACAGGAATGTCGCCATGTCCGCCACGTCGACTTTGTCTCCACCAAAGCCCCGCCGACGACGAGCACCCGACGCCAGCAAGCAGCAGCAGTAGCTCCCGCATCCCCTCATTCCCGAGCACGTCGACCCGCCGCCTCATAATTCCTGTGCCAAAGCACCACCTCACGCGCCTCCGTCCTCGAGCAAGAGGTTGACCTGCTGCCGGCGACCGCGCCCTCCGACGACCTCCACCGCCCAGGGCCCCGGCGACCTCTCCATCCTGGCCTCCTCCGCCGCATCGGCGAGCGCGACGCGGGAGCACCGCAGGTTGCCTCGCACGCCAAGTTCACCTTCGCTGCTCTCGTGCATCGCCGCTTCTGCATCGAACCTCTCCTGCTTCGGCCTCCAAGTCCCGCTGCCGACGCCTCCTGCATCGCGCCTGTAGCCGCCGTCTCCCTGCGCCTCGCCCTGTGTCCCTCGCCGCACCGCTCCTCTGTTTCGTTCAAGCAGAGGAGCTCGAACTGCTCGCCCGCGTTAACCGCGTCGCCAGCGTGCCTGGGCCACCGTGTCGCCCTTTCCCTACATTAGCCCAGCAGCGCGAATGCCGTGCCAGGCCTGCGGGGCCTCTCCTTCAACTGGGCCAGGCCCGCTGGGTGAACCTCCAGCGCCCATGCTCCTATCGGGCCAGCCAGATTCCGCCTGCATCATTTTTTCCAGTTCTGAACGTTTTAGTACTTATCTGGAGACTGCAGTTTTACAGAAAACCCCCGAAGCATCATGCATTTAGTAACTCACAAACGGTGCATCATTTTAAAACAAATTATATATGTAAAATGTTTAGAATTTTGTCTAGATTAATAATATCCAACTTTCAATCATGTTAAAAATGTTTAAAATGATGTTTGCATATATTTTGCCTATTGCCATGTTAAAATGATTTATTTCATAACTAAATAACCGTAGCTCCAAATTTAATAAACTTTATATGTAAATGGGGTAGAAAAATGCATAGTTTGTCATGGTGCATTCATCTTGCATGCTTAAAAACTCTAAAATATGGTTTAGGGCAGAACAGTACCAAATCCATATATTGCATATGAGGATTTTTCCGGATTAGTTGCTTGTTGTTCCGGCCTCATTTAAACTTCCCTAGATAGGTAGTTTTATTATGCTTCACCTCTTGCCATGTTTAACAACATTTAATATTGTTGGGTACATAACCGAGAGTGAACTAAATAAGTCATGTGGTGTTTCGTCAATATGCAACTCGTTGCATATTGAGCTCCAATTAACGTGTAGTATTGTTTGTTGCACTTTGCCTTGCCATGTCTCTTTAAACCGGACATGCATCATACTTGTTTGTGCATCATGCCATGTTATGTTTAAGTGATGGTTGTTTACTTTGTTGCTTGCTTCTTTCCGGGTTGCTTGCTTCTTTCCGGAGTTGTGAGGATCCGTTCGACTACGTCCGGTTGTATTCTTCATGGACTCGTTCTTCTTCCTTGCGGGATCTCAAGCAAGATGACCATACCCTCGAAATCACTTATATCTTTGCTTGCTAGTTGTTCGCTCTATCGCTATGTCGCGCTACCTACCACTTGTTATATCATACCTTCGATATTGCCATGTCAAGCCTCTAACCCACCTTCCTAGCAAACCGTTGTTTGGCTAAGTTACCACTTTTGCTCAGCCCCTCTTATAGTGTTGTTAGTTGCAGGTGAAGCTGAAGTTTGTTCCATGTTGGAACATGGATATATTGGGATATCACAATATCTCTTATTTTAATTAATGCATCTATATACTTGGTAAAGGGTGGAAGGCTCGGCCTTATGCCTGGTGTTTTGTTCCACTCTTGCCGCCCTAGTTTCCATCATACCGGTGTTATGTTCCTTGATTTTGCGTTCCTTACGCGGTTGGGTGTTATGGGAACCCCTTGACAGTTTGCTTTGAATAAAACTCCTCCAGCAAGGCCCAACCTTGGTTTTACATTTGCCTAACAACCTAAGCCTTTTCCCTTGGGTTTCCGGAGCCCAAGGGTCATCTTTATTTTTAAACCCCCTCGGGCCAGTGCTCCTCTAAGTGTTGGTCCGAAACAGGCAGCCTGCGGGGCCACCTCGGGGCAACTTGAGTGTTGGTTTTACTCGTAGATTGACCTATCCGGTGTGCCCTGAGAACGAGATACGTGCGACTCCTATCGGGATTTGTCGGCACATTGGGTGGCTTTGCTGGTCTTGTTTTACCATTGTCGAAATGTCTTGTAACCGGATTCTGGGACTAATCGGGTCTTTCCAGGAGAAGGAATTTCCTTCGTTGACCGTGAGAGCTTGTGATGGGCTAAGTTGGGACACCCCTGCAGGGTATAACTTTCGAGAGCCATGCCCGCGGTTATGTGGCAGATGGGAATTTGTTAATATCCGGTTGTAGAGAACTTGACACCTAACTTAATTAAAATGAATCAACCGCGTGTGTAGTCGTGATGGTCTCTTTTCGGCGGAGTCCGGGAAGTGAACACGGTCTTTTGTTATGCTTGAACATAAGTAGTTTCAGGATCACTTCTAGCTTCTCTACCGTTACGTTGCTTCTATTCTCGCTCTCATTTGCGTATGTTAGCCACCATATATGCTTAGTGCTTGCTGCAGCTCCACCTCATTACCCTTTCCTACCCATAAGCTTAAATAGTCTTGATCTAGCGGGTGTGAGATTGTTGAGTCCTCATGACTCACAGATACTTCCAAACAGTTGCAGGTGCCGATGATACCAGTGCAGGTGACGCAACCGAGCTCAAGTGGGGGCTCGACGAAGATCTTGGTTGTTGTTTTGCTTCGTTTCCTTTTTGATCAGTAGTGGAGCCCAGTTGGGATGATCGGTGATCTAGCATTTGGGGTTGTATTCTTTTATTTTGGTTCCGTAGTCGGACCTTTGATTGTACTTTGGACAATGTATGGTTTATTTATGTATTGTGTGAAGTGGCGATTGTAAGCCAACTCTTTATCCCTTTCTTATTCAGTACATACGATTGTGTGAAGATTACCCCTCTTGCGACAAACCTACCATGCGGCTATGCCTCTAAGTCGTGCCCCGACACGTGGGAGATATAGCCGCATTGTGGGTGTTACACAGTTGCCGATAACTTCAACAAAACATGATCATCTTATACAACAATTTATATCTCATCACATCTTGACCATATCACATCACATCATGCCCTGCAAAAACAAGTTAGACGTCCTCTACTTTATTGTTGCAAGTTTTACGTGGCTGCTACGGGCTTAGCAAGAACCGTTCTTACCTATGCATCAAAAACCACAACGCGGTATAGTGATTGCTTTTTGACCTTCAGAAAGAACCCTGTTCATTGAATTCGATTCAACTAAAGTTGCAGAAACTGACACTCGCCAGCCACATGTGTGCAAAGCACGTCGGTAGAACCAGTCTCATGAACACGGTCATGTAATGTTGGTCCGGGCCACTTCATCCAATAATGCCGCCAAATCAAGAAAGAACTAGTGACGGCATAAAATATGTATATACCCACACCCACAACTCCTTTGTGTTCTACTCGTGCATATAACATCTACGCATAGACCTGGCTTAGATGTCACTGTTGGGGAATGCAATATTTCAAAAAAATTACCTACGATCATGCAAGATCTATATAGGAGATGCATAGCGATGAGAGGGGAGAGTGTGTCTACGTACCCTCGAAGACAGAAAGCGGAAGCGTTTAGTAACACGGTTGATGTAGTCGAACGTCTTCGCGATACAATCGATCCAAGTACCAAACGTATGTCACCTCCATGTTCAGCACACATTCAACTCGATGACGTCCCTCAGGCTCGTTGTCCAGTTGAGGCTGAAGGAGAGTCCCATCAGCACGACAGCGTGGCGACGATGATGATGAAGTTACCGGCGCAGAGCTTCGCCTAAGCACTACGACGATATGATCAAGGTGTGTAACTGTGGAGGGGGGCACCGCACACGGATAAGACCAATCTTGGAGTGCCTTTTGGGTGCCCCCTGCCCACATATATAAAGGAGGGAGGAGGAGGAGGTCGGCCTAGGAGGGGCGCGCCTATAGGGGGAGTCCAACTAGGATTCCCAATCCTAGTTGGAGTCCCCTTCCTTTTCCAAGAGGGGGAGAGGGAAGGAGTAGGAGAAGGAGAAGGAGAAGGAAAGAGAGTGGGGCGCTGCCCCCTCCCTAGTCCAATTCGGGCTTGCTATGGGGGGGCCTAACCCTTGAGGCCCTTCTCTCCTTTCCCGTATGGCCCATTAAGGCCCACTACTTCCCCCGGCGAATTCCCGTAACTCTCTGGTACTCCAAAAAATACCCGAATCACTCGGAACCTTTCCGATGTCCGAATATAGCCTTCCAATATATCGATCTTTACGTATCGACCATTTAGAGACTCCTCGTCATGTTCGTGATCTTATCCGAGACTCTGAAAAACCTTTGGTACATCAAATCACATAACTCATAATACAAATCGTCATCGAACGTTAACGTGCGGACCCCACGGGTTCGAGAACTATGTAGACATGACCGAGACACATCTCCGATCAATAACCAATAGCGGAACCTGGATGCTCATATTGGCTCCTACATATTCTATGAAGATCTTTATCGGTCAAACCGCATAACAACATACGTTGTTCGCTTTGTCATTGGTATGTTACTTGCCCGAGATTCGATCGTCGGTATCATCATACCTAGTTCAATCTCGTTACCCGCAAGTCTCTTTACTCGTTCCGTAATGCAACATCCCGCAACTAACTCATTAGTCACATTGCTTGCAAGGCTTATAGTGATGTGCATTACCGAGAGGGCCTAGAGATACCTCTCCGACAATCGGAGTGACAAATCCTAATATCGATCTATGCTAACTCAACAAACACCATCGGAGACACCTATAGGGCATCTTTATAATCACCCAGTTACGTTGTGACGTTTGATAGCACACAAGGTGTTCCTCTAGTATTCAGGAGTTGCATAATCTCATAGTCAGAGGAACATGTATAAGTCATGATGAAAGCAATAGCAATAAAACTAAATGATCATTTATGCTAAGCTAACGGATGGGTCTTGTCCATCACATCATTCTCTAATGATGTGATCCTGTTCATCAAAAGACAACACATGTCTATGGTCAGGAAACTTAACCATCATTGATTAACGAGCTAGTTAATTAGAGGCATACTAGGGACACTCTATTTTGTCTATGTATTCACACATGTACTAAGTTTCCAGTTAATACAATTCTAGCATGAATAATAAACATTTATCATGATATAAGGAAATATAAATAACAACTTTATTATTGCCTCTAGGGCATAGTTCCTTCAACATGACATGTATGTATCATTGCTATTTAGGGTAAAAAGATGGGGTTTATTCATACTTGAGTTTATCTTGTCTACATCATGCCATCTTGCTTAAGGCGTTACTCCGTTTTTTCCAAATTCACATGACTACTAATAGCAAGACTTCTCCCATGTCCTCAGGAACATACGTAACTACTCACAAAGCATATTCATGTTCATAATCAGAGGGGTATTAATATGCATAAAGGATCTGAACATATGATCTTCCACAAAGTAAACCAACTAGCATCAACTACAAGGAGTAATTAACACTACTAGCAACCCACAGGTACCAATCCCAGACTTGGAGACAAGAATTGGATACAAGTGATGAACTAGGGTTTTGAGAGGAGATGGTGCTGGTGAAGATGTTGATGGAAATTGCCCTCTCCCGATGAGAGGAGCATTGGTGATGATGATGGCGATGATGTCCCCCTCCCGGAGGGAAGTTTCCCGGCAGAACAGCTCCGCCAGAGCCCTAGATTGGTTCCTCTAAGGTTCTGCCTCGTGGCGGCGGAGTCTTATCCGAAAAGATGGCTTATGATTTTTTCCTCATCGAAATACTGCATATAGCAGAATATGGACATCGGAGGGCCACCAGGGGGCCCATGAGGTAGGGGGCGTGCCCCTACCATCGTGGGCAGGGTGTGGCCCCCCTGGTGAACTTCTTGCGCTCAGTATTTCTTATATATTCTGAAAATGCCTTCCGTGAAGTTTCAGGACTTTTGTAGCTATGCAGAATAGGTCTCTAATATTTGCTCCTTTTCTAGCCTAGAATCCCAGCTGCCGACATTCTCCCTCTCTATGTAAACCTTGTAAAATAAGAGAGAATAGGCATAAGTATTGTGACATGATGTGTACTAACAGCCCATAATGCAATAAATATCGATATAAAATCATGATGCAAAATGGACGTATCAACTCCCCCAAGCTTAGACCTTGCTTGTCCTCAAGCGAAAGCCGAAATCGAAAAATATGTCCACATGTTTAGAGATAGAGGTGTCGATAAAAATAAAATACGGACATGAGGACAATTCTTAGAACAATTCAATCATTCTTAGAACAACAACTTATATAATTCTTGTCATATGATCTCTTATGCTAGAGTAACAATTCAATCACAATTTCAAGTATGAATCATAAACTTTATTGAAAACTAACAAACTATAATCTCAGTCATTGGAGCAATTGCAATTTATCATAACATAGGAAAGAGTCAATATATAAGAGCTTTTCAGCAAGTCCACATACTCAACTATCATATAGTCTTTCACAATTGCTAATACTCATGCAATACTTATGGGTATGGAGTTTTAATCAGACACAGAGAAAGATAGGGGCTTATAGTTTTGCCTCCCAACGTTTTACCTCAAGGGTAATGTCAACAATAATAGTTCATGAAAAGTCACATCCAATTAGCCATATATACCAGGATCTTTCCAACATGTTGTGCTTGCCAAAAGATAAAATGTAAAAAGGAAGGGTGAAGATCACCATGACTCTTATGTAAGGTAGGAGATAAAAGTAAAAGGCAGGCCCTTCGCAGAGGGAAGCAGAGGTTGTCATGCGCTTTTATGGTTGGATGCACAAAATCTTAATGCGAAAGAACGTCACTTTATATTTCCACTTGTGATATGGACCTTTATTATGCAGTCCGTCGCTTTTATTTCTTCCATATCACACGATCATATAAAACTTATTTTCTCCCACACTAATAAGTCATACATATTTAGAGAGCAATTTTTATTGCTTGCGCCGATGACAACTTACTTGGAGGATCTTACTCAATCCATAGGTAGGTATGGTGGACTCTCATGGCAAAACTGGTTTAAGGGTGTTTGGAAGCACAAGTAGTATCTCTACTTGGTGCAAAGAATTTGGCTAGCATGAGGGAGAAAGGCAAGCTCAATAATGTTTGATGATCCATGACAATATAATTTATCTTAGATGTAAGAAAACATAACCCATTACGTTGTCTTCCTTGTCCAATGTCAACTCTTTAGCATGTCATATTTTAATGAGTGCTCACAATCATAAAAGATGTCCAAGATAGTATATTTATATGTGAAGACATCTCTTTCTTTATTACTTCCTATTAATTGCAACGATGACCAAAACTATGTTTGTCAACTCTCAACAGCTTTTATTCATCATACTTTTTCTATGTGAGCTCATTACTCTCCATAAGATCCATATGATCTCTTTTATTTCTTTTTATTCTTTCTCTTTTCTTTTATTCACTCAAGGTCATGGCAAAACAATCAAGCCCTTGACTCAACGCTAATCTTTATCATATATAGCTCACGGACTCGATTACATAGAAGGATCATAAAGCAAAACTCACAACTAGATCATACTAAGAACTTTTATTCTACTAGATCAAAATATTATCAAAATGATCGAACTAAGAAAAGCGGTAAAGATAAAAGTGATGGTGATACGATACCGGGACACTCCCCCAAGCTTGGCGGAGTGCCCATACCCATGTGATTATGTCTCCTTTGTTGGTGAAGAAGTTGATGGTTTTGTTGATGGCGTAGGCTTGTCGTCCTTCTTCCAAGGCATAGGCTCACCATCATAGAAGGATGATCGAGTCTCCTGAAACCTTAAATCTGCAGCCAAACTCATCCTCTTGAATCTATATTCATACTCACAGTTTTGATTTTGCAGGTCATAGATCTAGGCTTGGAGGTGCTCGATTTTCTCATGAAGCTCACAGATGGCCTCCCCAATGTCCTTGACATCCAGCTTGTGGTTGTTGGTGAACTCCGTGATCATAATGTGATCGGAATCGAGTCCACTCTCCACAATCTCCTGACACTTGAAAACTTCTTGCTCCAATGCCTCAAGCCTTGCCTCCGTGCTTCCGGTCTTCCTTGGTCCCTCAACATCGCGGATGTGCAACAACCCCTCACGCATCTCAATGGTTTGAGGGTGTTGCGGCACTTCCGCGAGGTAGGGGTTGATGACCTTCTCGAAGAACTGGTCCTTGGGGCACTTGAAGAGGACATGATGACCTAGATCTGTCAGAAAAACAGCTCGAAACAAAGACAAGATATTTTTGTGTGATACAGTGGTCAAAACCTTCTGGAGGTTATATAATGATTTTTGCCGACCAAAATACGTGTCGTTTAAGAAAATGGAGTCCGAAGAGCACACGAGGTGCCCACGAGATAGGGGGCGCGCCCAGGGGGGTAGTGCGCGCCCTCCACCCTCATGGAGCCCTCGTGTCCTTCCCGTACTGCTTCTTATTTTTCTATTTTTTTCTAAATATTCCAAAACGGAAGAAAATTGCCATTAGAACTGTTTTGGAGTCGGTTTACTTACCGTACCACATACCTATTCCTTTTCGGAGTCTGAAACGTTCCGGAAAGTGTCCCTTGTGTATTCCTCCGGGGTTACGGTTTCAATAACATTGGTTTCAACATTTATAGGATTACCTGAGATATAATGTTTAATTCTTTGACCATTCACCACCTTGGATTTTTGCCTTCGAATGGCACCGGAACGATAGACCTCCTCGATAACGTAAGGACCTTCCCATTTAGAGAGAAGTTTTCCTGCAAAAAATCTTAAACGAGAGTTGTATAGCAATACATAATCACCTACATTAAACTCACGCTTTTGTATTCTTTTGTCATGCCATCTTCTAACTTTTTCTTTAAATAATTTGGCATTCTCGTAGGCTTGGGTTCTCCATTCATCAAGTGAGCTAATGTCAAATAACCTCTTCTCACCGACAAGTTTGAAATCATAATTGAGCTCTTTAATAGCACAATAAGCCTTATGTTCTAGTTCGAGAGGTAAGTGACATGCTTTTCCATAAACCATTTTATACAGAGACATACCCATAGGATTTTTATATGCAGTTCTATAGGCCCATAATGCATCATCAAGTTTCTTGGACCAATTTTTTCCATATCTATTAACAGTCTTTTGCAGAATTAATTTGAGTTCTCTATTGCTCAATTCTACTTGACCACTAGATTGTGGGTGATAAGGAGATGCAATTCTATGATTAACATCATATTTAGCAAGCATTTTACTGAAAGCACCATGAATAAAATGTGAACCACCATCAGTCATTAAATATCTAGCGACTCCAAACCTTGGAAAAATAACTTCTTTAAGCATCTTAATAGAAGTGTTATGATCAGCACTACTAGTTGGAATAGCTTCTACCCACTTAGTAACGTAATCAACAACAACTAAAATATGTGTATAACCATTAGAGGCAGGAAAAGGTCCAATATAATCAAAGCCCCAAACATCAAATGGTTCAATAACAAGTGAATAATTCATAGGCATTTCTTGACGTCTACTAATATTACCAATTCTTTGACATTCATCACAAGATACAACAAACTTACAGGCATCCTTGAAGAGAGTAGGCCAATAAAAACCGGATTGCAATACCTTGTGTGCAGTTCTATCTCCAGCATGGTGTCCTCCATAAGCCTCGGAGTGACACTTGCGTAGGATCTGTTCCTGTTCATGCTCAGGTACACAATGTCTAATAACACCATCTACTCCTTCTTTATAAAGATGTGTGTCATCCCAAAAGTAATGCCTCAAATCATAGAAGAACTTTTTCTTTTGCTAGTATGTGAAACTAGGTGGTATAAATTTAGCAACAATATAATTAGCATAATGTAGCGACCTGACCTCAAACGGTCAAGTCTCTGTGCTTCAGTGTCATCCCTGGATCGGTAATGCTGACACACACAGTACTCGAGGATTTATAACAGAGTAGCAATCACACACTTATTACATCGAATGTCTCCAAAGAGAACTTATTACAATAAATATGGCTTAAGGCCATCTAATACGATAACAACGGAAGGCTTGGAAGATAAAGTGAGTCCATCAACTCCGACGGCATAGCTGAGCTGCACGGCAACGACCTAATGAACCTTACTCCTAGTCTGAAAAGTCTGCATCATAATACTTTGCAGCCCGAAAACGGGTCAGCACATGGAATATGCTGGCAAAGTGACACAGTAGAGAAAGAACAGAATAATGCTATCACTACATGCATATTTGGCTGCTGGAAAGCTCTATGGTTATAGTTTTTGCGAAAAGCCAATTTTTCCCTACAACAAAGGAATGGATTTTAATTTAACTATCATGGTAGTTGAAACATCATTGAGAAGGTTCCTCCAACTCAATCCCAATTAAAAGTAATTATCAACCCAACAATACTAATTTAAGAGTGATGAGATACTTAAGATACTCCAAGTACTAGATACTCAAGATGTCCATAACCGGGGACATGGCTAACCATGATTAGTTTGTACACTCTGCAGAGGTTTGCGCACTTTTCCCCACAAGACTCGATCTCCTCCGTTGGATTTCTCGCACTACCTGATGTTTGAGAAACGGATGACCGAGACACAGTCTTTCAGGAACATTAACTCTCTACTCCGAGCATACCATACCAAACCTACAACCCACTACCTGCTGATCCACATCTTCAAGAGCTTCACGTAACTTACTCAACTATGCTAGAGCCCATAATAGCTTGTGGCTGCACACGGAAGTTTCTAGCATGAATCATCTCAGTTCCCTTTGAGCCTGGATGGCGGTCCATAGGAAGATCACACGGGTACTCCGGGATTTCCAAAAAATACAGGCAACACTGGGTACTCTAGGTGCCTCAGTCCACCCAGATGTGTATTTAAGTTGCCACCTTAAGTTGAACCATTAATAAACAATCTCACATCTGTCATGGATTTCACTCACCCAAACCACGTCTACGAGCATAGCATAGCAATGTAGGCAACGCGTAGAAGTAACTCCCAAGGGTTTGAATGTAATAGGACAATAGGTTCTACCTCATCAACTACTTCCCAACCCACATGTTAGTGACATCCTAACCATGCAATGTTTGAGGATTGGAACTAATGCATAAAAACTGGGTGATAAAGGGGTATGATAAAAGTGTTACTTGCCTTGCTGACGATCCACGAAACCTAGAGACTCCAAATAACACGCTTCGCACTCCAGAAATTCTATCACATACAAACAATAGCATACATAAGCAATCAAGCAAAGAAACACAGGTAAATCTCAAGTAAGAAGATCTGACCAGAAAGTTCAACTTAAGAACTCCGGTTTGCGAAAAGAATCAAATCAAACGGAGCAATGAAACTCAAACGGCGAAGAAAACAAGATCCATTTACTAATATGAGCGGCAAAGACAATTACATCCTCAGACGAATGAGTCAATTGAATCTGCCTGGCTGCACAATCAAGCTGAGCCTTGTGCTTAGAAAGCCAATCCATTCCGAGAATAAGATCAATATCCGAGTCACCAAGAACATTTGGAGAGGACAAGAACTTATAGTCACCCAAAGTGATTGTAACATCCGGAACGCATACACGAGATGTCATTTGATGGGCCGAAGAGACAATAGCCAACGGTTTCGACAACACTTGAGTAACAAAATCATGCTTAGATGCAAAAGGTCTCAACATGAAACAATGCGATGCACCAGTGTCAAAAAGAACTCTTGTAGGAATATCGTTAACAGGAAGGTTACCCATGATGACATCTGACGAGTCCTCTGCCTAAGCTGCGTTCATCAAGTTGACCTTGGCGTGCTTGGGGTTATGCTTGACCACAGCTGTACTTGCCGATCTCACAGGAGGAGGAGGAGGAAGGCGCCTTTGATTGAAGCATTTGTTGGCATAGTGACCCTTCTGTTGGCACTTGTTGCACGTGACCTCTGAAAGCGGACGGTGATACGAAGCACTCGATCTTGGAGCTTGAGACGAAGTCTTGTTCTGAAAGCCAGGGTTGGGTGGGTGGGAAGATCCACTGCCACCTTTGCTCTCATATATTTTAATATGAAATATTTTCGGAGAGAAAAATAATTAAAACCAAAATCCTCGTTTCAAAATTTGATAAAAATCAAATTTGAAAACTGGGGAAATCCCCAACTCTCTCCAAGGGTCCTTGAGTTGCTTCGAATTTCGAGGATCGCAAGACGAAATGCAATAAAATATGATATGCAAGAATGATCTATGTATAACAATCCAAATTGAAAATTTGGGATGTCAAACCTATCCCCCTTAAGATGAATCTCGCCCTCGAGATTCGAGTTGGCTAGAAGATAGGTGTGGGTGGTCTTTGCGATGATCATCCTGTCATTCCCTTGTGGCTTCGTCCTCGGTATGGTGGCTCCACTGAACTTTGCAAAACTTGATAACCTTACTGTGGGTGACTCGACTGGCAAATTCCAAAATCGTGACTGGCTTCTCCTCATAAGTCAAATCATTGTCCAACTGAATCGCCTCCAAGGGTACGGTATCTCTTAGCAGTATATCGGCCATCTCAGCATGGCACTTCTTCAACTGGGAAACGTGAAACACATCGTGAACTCCTCACAGTCCTTCAGGTAACTCCAACTTGTAGGCAACTTCTCCCATCCGTTCCAAAACACGATACGGTCCTACAAATCTAGGGGCTAACTTTCCCTTGACTCCAAAACGTCTCACTCCCTGCAAAGGTGATACTCACATATATGCTCTGTCTCCAATTTCATAGGTTACCTCCTTGCGTTTCGAATCTGCATAACTCTTCTGTCTGGACTGAGCTATCTTCAGTCTGTCTCGAATCAGTTTAAATTTCTCCTCAGACTCTTTGATCAAGTCTGGTCCAAACAACTGTCGGTCTCCAACTTCATCCCACATCAACGGTGTTCTGCACCTTCGTCCATACAGGGCTTCGAACGGTGCCATCTTCAGACTAGCTTGGTAACTATTGTTGTATGAAAACTCTGCGTAAGGCAGATTGTCATCCCAACTAGATCCATAATCTAGCGCACAGGCTCTTAACATATCCTCCAGAATCTGGTTGACTCTCTCGGTCTGTCCATCGGTCTGTGGGTGAAATGTTGTACTGAACTCCAATCTCGTTCCCAAAGTCTGGTGCAGCTGATGCCAAAACTTTGAGGTAAACTGGGTTCCCCTATCTAATACGATGGTCCTCGCAACTCCATTCAGACATACGATCCTGGTCATATATATCTTGGCCAACTTCGCACCGGTATAAGTTGTTTTCACTGGGATAAAGTGAGCTACTTTGGTCAAACAGTCAACTACTACCCATATAGAATCATATCCTGATTTGGTTCTGGGCAATCCAGTAATAAAATCCATGCCAAGTTTATACCACTTCCATTCAGGTATTGGCATAGGCTATAGCAATCTTGCTAGCTTTTGATGCTCTGCCTTCACTCTCTGACATACATCACATATGGCTACATACTCGGCGATGTCCTTCTTCATCCCTGTCCACCAGAAACGTTCCTTCAAATCCAAATACATCTTGGTGTTTCCGGGGTGTATCGAGTATGGTGAGTCATGAGCCTCCTGAAGTATTAACTTCCTGATCTCTGTGTTATTGGGCACATAAACCCGGTCCTCAAACCATAAAGTGTCGTCCTCATCCTCACGAAAACCTTTGGCCTTTCCTTTGCTCATTTTCTCTTTTATCTCGGCAATCTCTTTGTCATCCTTCTGGGCTTCTCGAATCCTTCCCAGCAATGTAGACTGAACCTCCATTGTTGCAACAAAACCTCTAGGTACAATCTCCAATCGAAGTTCCCGGAGATCCTCTGCTAACTCCTTCGGCAATCCTGTGCTCACTAGGGTATTAGCATAACTCTTCCGGCTCAAAGCGTCTGCTATGACATTGGCCTTTCCTGGATGATAGTGAAGCTTCATGTCATAATCCTTTATAAGCTCCAACCATCTTCTCTGCCTAAGGTTCAGCTCCTTCGGGGTGAAAATGTACTTCAAACTCTTATGATCCGTGTACACATCATAGTGATTTCCAATAAGGTACTGCCTCCAGGTCTTCAACGCATGCACTACGGCTGCTAGCTCCAAATCATGCGTGGCATAATTTAACTCGTGCGGTTTTAGTTGTCATGAGGCATACGAAACAACTCTTCCATCCTGCATAAGCATGCTTCCAAGTCCTAAGCGAGAGGCATCGCAATACACTTGAAAATCCTTACGTATATCTGGCAGTGTCAGCACTGGGGCTGTAGTCAAGCGTTTCTTCAACTCCTGGAAACTTGCCTCGCAATCTTCCGTCCATTTAAACTTGGTATCCTTCTTCAATAATTTCGTCATTGGCTTCGCAATCTTGGAAAAATTCTCAATGAATCTCCGATAGTATCTTGCGAGTCCAAGAAAACTGCGGATCTCGCTAACTAAAGTGGGTGCTAACCATTCAGTGACTGACTGAACCTTGGTGGGGTCTACTACTATACCTTCTCCTGATATAACATGTCCAAGGAATCCGACTTCCTTCAACCAAAACTCGCATTTGCTGAACTTGGCATACAACTGATGTTCCCTAAGTTTCTCGAGAACTAAACGCAAATGCTCCTTGTGTTCCTCTTCATTCTTCGAATACACCATTATATCATCAATGAACACCACAACAAACTTATCCAAATATTCCATGAGCACCTTGTTCATCATGATCATGAAATAGGCAGGGGCGTTAGTCAGTCCAAACAACATGACCGTATATTCGTATAACCCGTACCGTGTGGTGAATGTTGTCTTTGGTATATCCTTCTCCCGTATCTTCAGCTGGTGATATCCTGATCGCAGATCGATCTTCGAAAACATCTTAGCTCCTTGCAGCTGGTCAAACAGATCATTGATCATCGGCGATGGGTACTTGTTCTTAATCGTTACTTCGTTCAAGGCCCGATAATCAAAAACCATTCTTAGGGACTTATCCTTCTTCTCAACCAAAAGCACTGGGGCTCCCCATGGTGATGAACTCCGTCAAATGTAACCTTTCTCCAATAACTCCTTGATCTGTTTCTTAATCTCCTCTAGATCATTCGCGGGCATCCGATAGGGTCTCTTGGATATTGGCCCCGTGCCTCGTAATAGCTCTATCAAAAACTCGATATCTCGATCTGGTGGCATGCCTGGTAACTCTGGAAAAACACTGGGTGATCTTTTACTATAGGCACTTCCTCCTGAACAACTCCCGTGAGGGTATTTACTTGGCTACTTCTGGGCGCATGCCTAGATATATACTTGATCCTTTTTCCCTCCAAGGTGGTGAGAAAAATTGACTTACTAACACAGTCAATGCTTCCACCATACTTTGACATCCAGTCCATTCCTAATATCACATCCAATCCTTGTGACTCCAAGATAATTAGGTCAGACGGAAAAACATGGTTACCAATGGTTAAGGGTATCTGCTCGCACCATCGACTAGCCATATACTCTGCTCCAGGTGAATTTACTAACAGTGGGGTCCTAAGGGTTTGGGTCGATAATTTAAACTTATCCACAAATTCCCTTGATATGTATGAATGCGATGCACCAGTATCAAAAAGAACAAGAGCGGTAAATGACTTAACCAAAAACTTACCTATAACCGCGTCTGGCTGCTCTTCAACCTCCTCCACGTTAACGTGGTTTACTTGTCCTTTGTTGAATGGATTGGGCTTCTTCCTAGCGCTCCCATTTCCGTTTCCATTCTTCCTTTCAGGGCACTCCGTGGCATAGTGTCCAGTCTTCCCACACTTGAAACAAGTAACGTGGCTTAGGTTTCTCTTGGTGGGTGTGGCTGGATTGGGGCGGTTCTGATTGTTGCTTGCTCCATTCCCATTCCCATTCCTTGGGCCAGTATGATTATGGTTACTTCCTCCATTATGGGTGTGGCCTCCATGGTTATGAACAAGTCCTCCTGAGTTTGGGGTTAGGCAAGGCTTCTGCTGAGCTCCTGAGTTATACCTCCCTTGTCCATACTTCCTCTTACGGCTCTCAATCTGCTGCTGCTTCCCTTCAATCATAAGAGCCTTATCTACCAACTCCTGGTAGTTGTTGAATGTTGCCACCATCAACTGCATGCTCATCTCATCATTCAGCCCTTCCATAAACTTCTCCTGCTTTGCGGCATCTGTGGCCACATCATCAGGGGCATAGCGAGATAACTTGCTAAACTCATCCGCGTACTGAGCCACAGTACGGTTCCCCTGGCGTAAGTTGCGAAACTCACACTTCTTCATACTCATTCATCCAGTTGAGACATGAGCTGTACGGAAGGCTTGCTGAAACTGGTCCCATGTCACCGTGGCTATAGGGTAGGTGACAGTGTAATTCTCCCACCATGAGGCTGCTGGTCCATCGAACTGATGTGCGGCAAAATGCACCTTCTCAGCATCGGTACATCCTGCAGTGGTTAACTCCCTTCCAATCCTGTGGAGCCAATCATCTGCTACTATGGACTCGGTGCTACTGGAAAACACCGGTGGCTGCAACCTCAAAAAACGGGCTGAGTTGTCAACTGGTGGTGGTGGTGGTGGTGGATTGTTGTTGTTGTTGTTGCCTTGGTTCTGAACTAACAACTGCATCAGGGTATTCTGTTGCTAGATCAACCAAGTGAGATCCGGTGGGAAAGCAAATCTGGGGTCACGTCTCGGAGGCATCTAATGGGTTTAGAGGGGAGAGATTAGAATAGAATGAGGTCTAATGAGAAAGCACTACCCATATACACATGAGACAAACACAATCATTTCGCTCAATCAATCAAGCAAGGGCATACAATCGGTCTAGAACTATCGCAATAGTGCTCAGACTACTCTATTTACATGGTGGAATACTACTACTGATGTGGTGGTCTACTAAAAATATTCCTTGGTTGAAGACTCCATGATGTCTGCTCCAACTTCGTCTTCAAAGTCATCATCGCTAAGGTCGGAGTCGGTGTCGCCGATGATGATGTAGTCCTCCGGGCGAATCTCCTTGGGCTCTTCGTCTTCTCCTCCTGGTGCGGGGTCTCCCAGGAATACTCCTAGCTTCCTTTCCAGATCGTCATTCTTCTCCACTAGTACAACGATTTCCTCCTCATAATCTTCACGTGTAGCCTTGAGTTCTTCCTCCAGTTCCGTGATCCTAGTCATTGCCTTCTTCAGATCTATCATGCCTGCGCACACCTGATTCTCCTGGCATCGAATGTGCTGGTTTAGTTCCTAGATGAAAGCTGTAATTGATCTATCCTTCCAGGTGCAGATCATCTCCCATTGCTCGTCTCGGCGCCCACAAATCTGATAGATAGTATCCTTAAGCTCCTTGTGATAAACTTCTCCAATGCCTCCCATGGTGATGTGAGCTTCCATACTCTTGACTAGACTCCAGGTTGGTGCATCAAAGGAAAACTCTATGGGTTTAGTGAATGGCATGAAGGTTCTTCCTGGAACTTGAACTTGAATCATCCATCGCTCCTCTTCTGGTAAAGTGGCGTTGTAAGTCCCAGTGAAGCTTGGTATTCCTATATTCAGGTACCTAGTGACTTCCTTCAAGTGTCGTCCAAAAGGTGCTTCTTCATCCGGTTGTGCAAACTTCTTCCTTGCATCCGCCATCCTAAAGAGCGGAAAATGGAGAGGAGTCAGAAATGAGAAGAGAATAGTGATCTATGGCTTTAGCTTAGTGGTCATGTCCTACACTCAGTGTGTGCTCTGATACCATCTTGTAGCGACCCGACCTCAAACGATCAAGTCTCTGTGCTTCAGTGTCATCCCTGGATCGGTAATGCTGACACACACAGTACTCGAGGATTTATAACAAAGTAGCAATCACACACTTATTACATCGAATGTCTCCAAAGAGAACTTATTACAATAAACATGGCTTAAGGCCATCTAATACGATAACAACGGAAGGCTTGGAAGATAAAGTGAGTCCATCAACTCCGACGGCATAGCTGAGCTGCACGGCAACGACCTAACGAACCTTACTCCTCGTCTGAGAAGTCTGCAACATAATACGTTGCAGCCTGAAAACGGGTCAGCACATGGAATATGCTGGCAAAGTGACATAGTAGAGCAAGAACAGAATAATGCTATCACTACATGCATATTTGGCTGCTGGAAAGCTCTATGGTTATAGTTTTTGCGAAAAGCCAATTTTTCCCTACAACAAAGGAATAGATTTTAATTTAACTATAATGGTAGTTGAAACATCATTGAGAAGGTTCCTCCAACTCAATCCCAATTAAAAGTAATTATCAACCCAAAAATACTAATTTAAGAGTGATGAGATACTTAAGATACTCCAAGTACTAGATACTCAAGATGTCCAAAACCGGGGACACGGCTAACCATGATTAGTTTGTACACTCTGCAGAGGTTTGCGCACTTTCCCCACAAGACTCGATCTCCTCCGTTGGATTTCTTGCACTACCTGATGTTTGAGAAACAGATGACCGAGACACAGTCTTCCAGGAACATTAACTCTCTACTCCGGGCATACCATACCAAACCTACAACCCACTACCTGCTGATCCACCTCTTCAAGAGCTTCACATAACTTACTCAACTATGCTAGAGCCCATAATAGCTTGTGGCTGCACATGGAAGTTTCTAGCATGAATCATCTCAGTTCCCTTTCAGCCTGGGTGGCGGTCCATAGGAAGATCACACGGGTACTCCGGGATTTCCAAAAAATACAGGCAACACTGGGTACTCTAGGTGCCTCAGTCCACCCAGATGTGTATTTAAGTTGCCACCTTAAGTTGAACCATTAATAAACAATCTCACATCTGTCATGGATTTCACTCACCCAAACCACGTCTACGAGCATAGCATAGCAATGTAGGCAACGCGTAGAAGTAACTCCCAAGGGTTTGAATGTAATAGGACAATAGGTTCTACCTCATCAACTACTTCCCAACCCACATGTTAGTGACATCCTAACCATGCAATGTTTGAGGATTGGAACTAATGCATAAAAACTGGGTGATAAAGGGGTATGATAAAAGTGTTACTTGCCTTGCTGACGATCCACGAAACCTAGAGACTCCAAATAACACGCTTCGCACTCCAGAAATTCTATCGCAAACAAACAATAGCATACATAAGCAATCAAGCAAAGAAACACAGGTAAATCTCAAGTAAGAAGATCTGACCAGAAAGTTCAACTTAAGAACTCCGGTTTGCGAAAAGAATCAAATCAAACGGAGCAATGAAACTCAAACGGCGAAGAAAACAAGATCCATTTACTAATATGAGCGGCAAAGACAATTACATCCTCAGACGAATGAGTCAATTGAATCTGCCTGGCTGCACAATCAAGCTGAGCCTTGTGCTTAGAAAGCCAATCCATTCCGAGAATAAGATCAATATCCGAGTCACCAAGAACATTTGGAGAGGACAAGAACTTATAGTCACCCAAAGTGATTGTAACATCCGGAACGCATACACGAGATGTCATTTGATGGGCCGAAGAGACAATAGCCAACGGTTTCGACAACACTTGAGTAACAAAATCATGCTTAGATGCAAAAGGTCTCAACATGAAACAATGCGATGCACCAGTGTCAAAAAGAACTCTTGTAGGAATATCGTTAACAGGAAGGACCCATGATGACATCTGACGAGTCCTCTGCCTAAGCTGCGTTCATCAAGTTGACCTTGGCGTGCTTGGGGTTATGCTTGACCACAGCTGTACTTGCCGATCTCACAGGAGGAGGAGGAGGAAGGCGCCTTTGATTGAAGCATTTGTTGGCATAGTGACCCTTCTGTTGGCACTTGTTGCACATGACCTCTGAAAGCGGACGGTGATACGAAGCACTCGATCTTGGAGCTTGAGACGAAGTCTTGTTCTGAAAGCCAGGGTTGGGTGGGTGGGAAGATCCACTGCCACCTTTGCTCTTCTGCTGATACGGCTGACGGAACGGAGGAGGAGGAAGCCAATACTTCTGCTGCTTGGCTACTTGAGTAGAGGAAGAAGTAGTAGTGTCTCTGACTCTCTTCTTGGAAGCATCACACCTCAACTGAGCAGCCTCTTGCTTCAATGCCATGTTGTAGAACTCATCGTACCTCAAGGGCTCAAAGAGAACAAGAGCTAGCTGAATTTCTTCTCTGAGACCACCCCTGAACTGGTATATCATGCTCTTCTCATCAGGGACGTCCTGCTTGGCAAAGCGGGCGAGCTTCTGAAACAACTTGTTGTAGTCATAGACAGACAAAGAGCCTTGCTTCAGGTTGCAGAATTCCTCACGCTTGCTTTCAACCACACTTTGAGGAATATGATGAGCTTTGAAGTCTTGACGGAATTCATCCCAGGTAATAACATGTCCACCTCTGGAATCCTTGTACTGCTGGAACCATTCTGCAGCTTGATCTTTGAGTTGGAAGGAAGCAAACTTGACAAAGTCCTCAGGCCTGACGTTACTGCACTCGAAATGCTTGCACAGATCCACGAGCCAATCGTCAGCATCGGTTGCCTCAACACAATTGCTGAAAGTCTTTGGCCCGTTAGCAAGGAACTGGTTGAGTGTAGCAAAGTGATTCTGATTGTTGCCTTGGTTCCCTTGGTTGCCTTGATTGCGCTCTTGAAGAATTTGCATGATCAACTGTGTGTTTGCATTGGTTGCGGTCATCACAGCTTGCCATGCCTCCGGAGGAGGTGGAGGTGGTGGCGGATCCTGATTCTGATTCTAATTGATGCTCTTAGCGGGGGCCATCCTGAAGAGGTTGACCACCGTTAGCACATAGACAGATAAATGAAGCTGAATCCAACGGAACGAAAATTGCAACATAAAGTCTTCACATCCGAACAAAATGAACGAATGCATTCCTCTTCAAATGGTCACATATCCATAAATTGAGAAGCCACTTAGAATTCAGGTAGAGAAATAAATCAATAAGGTACGGATCAAGAATGAATAATCGGTAAGAAATCCCAATCTCAAACCAAATATCTGTGGAAGAAGAACTAGAGCTACGAGAATTCCCACCTATGAAACTCCTGAACCTTTCCGGTTATGGAATCAGGTGTTGGGGATACAGGGGAAGCATAATATCTCACCCAAATCTAGCAAATCCTACATCTAGCTGTATCCATCCTTCAACACATAACCAAGAAAAACTTCGAAAACCATCTACCTCAACCTTCGAAAAGCATCCGTTATACAAGTTATGGCGATACTCCCGAACTCCCGCCCCAGTACTTGGTGGCGTCGAGGTTATCTCACCAACGAACTGCATAAAAGAGATTTTCGATGTCGGCGTACTAGACTCAGGTATTCCAGAACTGCAACGATAAAATTATGACGACAACACCTCGGAGCTCAACTCCCCGGGACACTTCCACAAAACCCCTGACAGGAGGCACCAAGACAATGTTCTCGTCATAAAACCATCGGAACGATTTCAAGATACCCGCGTGATCCTAAATTTTTTTTGTGAAATTTGAGAAGAGAAGAGTCAAAACCCCACGTCAGGATGCCTTACCAGAGCGATGAGGAGACTGGGAAGTAAAAAGAATTCCTAAACTCTCCGATATATAATTCCTAAATGACTCAAAACATTTTTCTAGACACAACTCGGCCGCTAATAACGATCAAGCAATGGGGCTCCTAAGGTCGGGGAAGGCTCTGATTACCAACTTGTAACACCCTCGATGCGACTATATCTCCCACGTGTCGAGGCACGACTTAGAGGCATAATCGCATTGAAGACATATGTCGCAAGTTAGGCAATCTTCACAACATCCCATGTAATATAGATAATAAAAGGGGAGATAACATAGTTGGCTTACACTCACCACGTCAATCAAGGTACATAAATATCATTACAACATTTAAACACTCATGGCCCGACTACGGCGCCAAAATAAAAGATAACCCAACATGCGACACGGTCCCGATCACCCCAACTGGGCACCACTACTGATCATCAGGAAAGGAAACATAGTATCGTTGAGAGTCCTCGTCGAACTCCCACTTGAGCTCAAGCGCGTCACCTGGAGCGGAATCATCAGGCCCTGCATCTGGTATAATAGTAATCTGTGAGCCACAGGGACTCAGCAATCTCGCACCCTCGCGATCAAAACTATTTAAGCTTATAGGTAAGGCAAGGTAAATATGTGGAGCTGCAGCAAGCGACTGGCATATATAGTGGCTATCCTGATCGCACAAGAGAGCGGGAAGAGGAGGCAAAGCGCGAACGAATAACTAGAGGGCAACCTGCGGCAAGCATTACTCCAACACCGTGTTCACTTCCCGGACTCCGCCGAGAAGAGACCATCACGGTAACTCACACTGTTGATTCATTTTAATTAAGTTAAGCTTCAAGTTATCTACAACCGGACATTAACAAATTCCCATCTGCCCATAACCGCGGGCACGGCTTTCAAAAGTTCAAATCCCTACAGGGAGTCCCAACTTAGCCCATGACAAGCTCTCACGGTCAATGAAGGAATAGACCTCCTCCCGAGACGTTCCGATCAGACTCGGTACCTCGGTTCTTCAAGACACTCCAACAGGTTAAAACAAATCTAGCAACACCGCCCGAATGTGCCGACGAATCCCGATAGCAGCTGCACATATCTCATTCTCAGGGCACAATCAGATAAGCAATCCGTACAACTAAAACAAGCCCTCAAGTTTTCCCGAGGTGGCGCTGCAAGGGGCTCTAGGTTGGACCAACACTCAGAGGAGCACTGGCCCGGGGGGGTTTAAATAAGATGACCCTCGGGCTCCGGAAACCCAAGGGAAAAAGAGGCTAGGTGGCAAATGGTAAAACCAAGGTTGGGCATTGCTGGAAAAGCTTTAATCAAGGCGAACTATCAAGGGGTTCCCATTATAACCCAATCGTGTAAGGAACACAAAATCCGGGAACATAACACCGATATGACGGAAACTAGGGCGGCAAGAGTGGAACAAAACACTAGGCGAGAGGCCGAGCCTTCCACCCTTTACCAAGTATATAGATGCATTAAGATAATATGGCAATATAATGATATCCCAACAAGTAAATAATGTTCCAACAAGGAACGGTCTTCAATCTTCACCTGCAACTAGCAACGCTATAAGAGGGGCTGAGCAAAGCGGTAACATAGCCAATCAACGGTTTGCTAGGACATGGTGGGTTAGAGGTTTGACATGGAAATTTGGGAGGCATGATAAGCAAGTGGTAGGCATCATAGCATAGGCATAGCAAAAGAGCGAGCATCTAGCATAGCAAAGATAGTAGTGATTTCGAGGGTATGATCATCTTGCCTGCAAAGTTGTCAGAGTTGACTGGATCCTCGAAAGAAAACTCAATGGGCTCCTCGTTAGCAAACTCGTCTCCCGGCTCTACCCAAACAAGACAAACAAGCAAACGGAACACAATCAACCACGTGCAAAGCTCAAACAATATGATGCAAAGATGATATGCTATGCGGGATGCGATGCGGGATGCATATGCAAGATTTGACAAGGGATGCAAGAACCTGGACTCAACTTGGAAATCCACGTGTGCCACTGGAAAGATGAGATGAAATCGCTTGAAAACGATATAAAGAACGTCGGAAACGGAGTTACGGTTTGTAAATGGCAAGCAATTCAAATATGACCACGTTCTGCGATTTACAGCAAGTAGCCATCTAAATGCAATGAGATGATCATGCTACAGCACCCAAACATGGTAACAAAATACATGGCAGGGATCCACTCAAGATGCTTAACAAAAGTCTAGCAGTGAGCTACGGCTAATTCATCCATTAACAGGTTCAAACAAGCATGGCAAAAATGCATATGGTAAACAGATCTCAGACTTAGTGAAATTAACACTTGTCTGGAATTTCAGATCAGATAGCACTCTTCGGAGCATGAAAACAATAAGCTACAGGACCTGTATATGGCAAAGTAAAGCATAGCATGGAGCTACACAAAGAGCTTAACAAAAGTCCCTTAGTGACCTTGAGCCAAAAGGGATCAGAAAATACATTTGCAAGCATGTGAACATGGCAAAAACATAATCAGTTCTCAGACTTAGTGAAAACTGGAGCATGCTGAAAAAGATATCAAGTAGGCATGTTTACGAGCTCGATGCACTCACTACAGAGCAAGTCATGACAATCTAAGCATACACCCATCAAGAATACACAAAATTCAAACCAGACATGGCAAGAAAAATACCATAGGATGCACGGCTCAACTACAACATCCTCGGCAAAATTGCTAACAAGTAGACAATCTACCCAGATTCACGAAATAGCAAAAGTAGAGCTCGATTGACTCAAGCTAGGGTGCTCCATAATTTCAAACAAAGACATGGATGGATAGAGCACTACAAGATTAACAAAACATCCTTACTGATCATCCTCAGAAGAGGCACGGATCACTAGGAAACAACATGAACATATGGCCATATGAGATAAACAGCTCAAGGACTTAGTGGAAATGCTAAATCCCTGAAATCAGCATTACCAAGTGCCTCACTTTGCAAGCTTGTGCTAGTCACCACACACATCACAAAAATACATGGGTTGCACCTCTGGAAAGATGGAAAAACCCTTAACAAAACATATGTAGAGCTCAGGGGCATATCATGCACACAATAATCATGGCAAAAATGACAAATATCAAAATGGAGCAGCAGATCAGACAATTAACTCAAATAGCACTCTTCTAACAGCATTTCGGGCATCAAGATGAACTCAAATGAAAATGATGCAATGAGATGAAATGATGTACTCTCTGAGACGACCATTTTGATATGCTATATGCCCAAAACGGAGCTACGGATGTGGAGTTATGATGCGATGAACATGCTAAAAAAATATGCAGAAAAAGGACTTAGGCGAAATCAACCTAGGGTTTACTGTAGCTGGATCTGGATCTCGCCGGCGCGCGGATCGAGGATGGCCGGAGTTCGCGCCGGAGCTCCACGGAGAGGAAGAAGACGACCGGGGGGCGACCGGATCCGGGCGGGGAGGCGAGGCCGGAGGTCGGAGGAGGCGCTGGCCGGCCGCGGCGGAGCTCGGCTCCGGCCGGCGAGGAGCGAGGCGGCGAGGAGGCCCGCCGGTGGAGTTCGGGCGGCGACCTGCGCGCGACGACCGGGTGCGCCGGTGTTGAGGAAGGCGGCGGCGGGGCGAAGGCGCGGGGCGGCGCGCCTCTTCGGGCCGCAGGGGCCGGCCTCGGGCCGGGCGGGCCGCGGTGATGGAGGCGGTGGCGGCGCCACGTGGCAGGTGCGGATAGGGCGTGGGCGGCGGCGGCGGTTTGTCCGGCCGGGGACGGACGTTGTCCGGCGCGGAGATGGGAGTTTTAGAGTTTCGGGGGAGAGGAGACCCGAGATTTCGGAAGGGGATCTATTTATAGGCATAGAGGGAGCTAGGAGAGTCCAAATGAGGTGCGGTTTTCGGCCACGCGATCATGATTGAACAATCTAGATGATGGAGAGGTTTTTGGTGGGTTTTGGGCCAACTTGGAGGGGTGTTGGGCTGCAACACACACGAGGCCTTTTTGGTCCCTCGGTTAACCGTTGGAGTATCAAACGAAGTCCAAATGATACGAAACTTGACAGGCGGTCTACCGGTAGTAAACCAAGGCCGCTTGGCAAGTCTCAGTCCAATCCGGAAATGTTTAATCCCCACACACGAAAGAAAGGTAGAATTGACCACCGGAGGAGAACGAAGCGCCGGAATGCAAAACGGACAACCGGGAAAATGCTCGAATGCATGAGATGAACACGTATGCAAATGCAATGCACATGATGACATGATATGAGATGCATGACAACGAGAACAACACACGGAGACAAAAACCCGAACCCGAGAAAATAAAATAACTTAAGGCCAGAAACGGCAAGAGTTGGAGTACATATTGGATAAATCACATCCGGGGTGTTACACGAGAGCTTCATCGTCATCAACCACAACCGATGAGACCATCAAGACAAGTTCATTCAAATGCTTCACATGCGGCGGCCGAGGCCACAAGTCCTTCGAATGTACAAACAATCACACCATGATCTTCAACGACGATGGTACATACAACTGCATGAGTGAAGGCGAAATGGAAGCACTTGAGCAAGTGGCCATGCACCGGCAAGTGAACGAAGATGAAGATGATAAAGTCTTTTGCGATGAAGATTCAAGCCCTGCTCTCGTTGTCTCCAAGGTCTTGGCTCTTCAACATCAATAGGAAGAAGACCAGAGATGCCATATTTTCCACAGCAAGGCCGACATCAATGGAAGGTCCATCAAGGTCATCATCAATGGAGGGAGTTGCCATAACTTAGCAAGTGAAGAACTATGCTCCAAGCTCCAGTTGGTCAAGATGAAGCACCCGTAACCCTACAAAGTTCAATGGCTAAGCGACTCCGGCACTATCCAAGTCGAGCATATGGTACAAGTTTCCTTCAAGATCGGAGCTTACGAAGACACTTTGGAGTGTGATGTCGTTCCGATGTCCGTTTGCCACCTCCTTCTTGGACGACCATGCCAATTTGACCGAGGCGTCATCCACAACGGCCGAACAAATCACTATAGTTTCAAAATGAAAGGAAATGAGTATGTCCTTCGACCTATGTCTCCAAGCCAAGTGATCGCCGACAAGCAAACCACCCAGCGTGGAGAGAATAGTGAGAGAGCGAACCGCCAAAAAGAGAGTGAGCGCCACAAGCCCAAATTGAGTGCCTCCATGATGAGTGACAAGAAGAACTTAGTCCTATTTGCCACCAAAAGTTAGATGAGAGAAGTGTGTAAGAACCCATCAAGTGTCATGCACTATGTCCTTTTGTGCAAGGACGAGGCACCAAAAGCTAACACCACTCACAATCTACCTTTAGTGTTATCTTCTCTATTGCAGGAATTCCAAGATGTATTCCCTGATGAGCTACCTCCAGGTCTACCTCCCCTACGAGGCATCGAACATCGAATTGACCTCATCCCCGGAGCACCCCTTCCTAACAAGGCCCCATACCGCGTCAACCCCGAAGAGACTAAGGAGATCCAACGGCAAGTACAACAACTCATCGACAACGGCCATGTAAGTGAAAGCTTAAGCCCTTGTGCCCTTCTAGTTATTCTAGTACCAAATCAAGACGGTAGTCTTCGCATGTGCTCCGATTGTAGACCCATCAATGTTATCATTGTTCGATATAGGCATCCCATACCTCGCGTTGATGATATGCTAGATGAGCTTAGCGGTGCCACCATTTTCTCAAAAAATTGATCTTAAAAGTGGTTATTATCAAATCCGAATACAAGAAGGTGATGAATGGAAAACCACTTTCAAAACTAAATTTGGCTTGTACGAGTGGTTAGTTATGCCTATGGGTTTATCGAAAGCTCCCGGTACTTTCATGCGTCTTATGCATTTTGTGCTTGTCCCTTACATTGGAGTGTTTGTTGTTGTCTACTTTGACGACATACTTGTTTTTAGCAAATCCATCAAAGACAATGTAAAGTATGTTAGGGCCGTTTTGTGAACTCTTCGCAAGGAACGTCTTTATGCCAACATGAAAAAGTGCACTTTTGGAGTTGACAAGCTTGTTTTCTTGGGTTTCGTTGTTTCCTCAAAGGGTGTTCATGTAGATGAATCTAAGATCAATGCTATTAAAACTTAGCCCCAACCAACCAACCAACTTGCAACAAGTGCGTAGTTTTCTTGGTTTAGCCAGTTTCTATCATCGATTTGTGAAGGATTTTAGCACCATTGCTTCACCTTTGCATGCTTTGAGTAAGAAAAATGTGCCATTTGTTTGGGGACCAACCCAAGATACTGCATTTAATGAACTTAAGAACTTGCGAACTCATGCTCCCGTGCTTGCATTACCCAACTTTGACAAACCTTTTGAAATTCATTGTGATGCTAGTGGTAATGGCATAGGAGGTGTGTTAACGCAAGAGAAGCGCCCCATAGCATAGTTTAGTGAGAAACTCTCCGGAGCGCAAGTCAACTATCCCATCTATGACAAAGAGCTATATGCTTTAGTGCGAGTTTTGCGTGAGTGGGAACATTATCTTCTACCTCATGAATTTGTCATCCACATCGATCATGAGACACTTAAGTATCTTAAAGGCCAAACTAGGTTGAACAAGCGTCATGCTAAATGGAGTGAATTCGTTGAGTCATTTCCTTATGTCATCAAGTACATCAAAGGTAAGGAAAATGTTGTGGCGGGTGCGCTTTCCCGCAAATGCATGCTTGTTACTAAACTTGAATTTAATGTCATTGGCTTTGAGCACATAAAAGGCTTGTATGCGCATGATCCTACTTTTTTATTCCTTATGCCAAGTGTTTGATGCATACATCTTGGGAACGCTATTACATCAAAGATGATTATCTTATGAGAGCTAACAAACTTTGCATCCCCGAGTATTCTCTTCGTTTGTTACTTTTGCAAGAATCTCATGGAGGAGGACTAATGGGACACTTCGGACGCGACAAGACATTTGCTACGCTCTCAAAGAACTATTTTTGGCCCAAGATGTTCCGCGATGTCTCACGCTTCACCACCCGATGTTCGACATGTCGCAAAGCTAAGTCCAAAGCTCAATCTCATGGTCTTTATACACCCCTTCCAATTCCATATCACCCATGGGAAGATATTAGCATGGATTTTGTGCTTGGTTTGCCTAGGACTAGAAATGGCAAAGATTCTGTGTTTGTTGTTGTGGACCGATTCTCAAAAATGGCTCATTTCATTCCTTGCAACAAGATAGATGATGCTTCACATGTTGCAACCCTCTTTTCTAGGGAAATCTTGTGCCTATATGGAGTACCAAAGACGATTGTCTCGGACCGCGACATCAAGTTCTTGAGTTACTTTTGGAAGACCTTATGCGCCAAGCTCGGAATCAAGCTACTATTCTCCACGGCATACCATCCACAAACCGACGGCCAAACGGAAGTGACGAACTGAACAGTCTCCACTTTACTAGGCGTGTTGATCAAGAGGAACATCAAGGAGTGGGAAGAGTGCCTACCCATCGCCAAGTACGCCTACAACCGCGCAAGACATTCGACTACCGGTAAGTCCCCCTTCGAGGTCGTCTACAGATTCAACCATTGTCACCATTGGACATTCTTCCTCTACCACTACAAGAGCGCACCAATATGGACGCGAGTGCCCGAGTGAACTATCTCAAGAAGATGCATGAAGATACAAGGAACACCATCGAGTGCCAAGTACAACGACTCGCGGCCAAGCTCAACGTCAACAAGCAACCCATGATATTCAACATTGGAGATCTTGCGTGGCTACACTTTCGCAAGGACCGCTTCCCCAATGAACGCAAGTCCAAACTTCTATCACGGGCCGATGAAACGTTCAAGGTGCTAACATGCTAGCTACAACAACAATGCTTACAAGATCGACATCCCGCACGACAAGTACAACGTGAGCGACTTCTTCAATGTCAAGGATCTCTCGCCCTACCATGGTGATGAAGATTTCCATTCGAGGTCGGATCTTTCCCAAGGGGTGGGGGAGATGATGCAGAGCATCCCAAGGTCATCCCCATGGACCTACCTACGTCTCCTACGACACCACTAGGACCAATGACAAGAGCCTGAGCAAAGGCTATCGAAGATAAGGTGAACTCGCTCCTCTCCGAGCTACCACTCTTTACACATACAACATGGCTCCTACCTCAAGCGGAAACACTATGTGTGATCAGGTACTTAGAGGAAGGCCAAGGAGCAGCAACATTCAATGGACAAGACGGCGAGGACACCAAGTGCAAGGAGCGAGAAGAAGAGTAGCCGGAAGATCCCCAGCCGCCGGACGATCGACCCCGACCGGACGACCGACGCCTGGAGCATCCACCAGCCGACCAAGTCCCTGCCAGAAGACGCCCCAGCGCCCGGACGACCGACCCCCTCCGGACGACCGGTGCCACTACACCCGAGCCAAAACGTCGGAAGAACGGAGACCTCCGGACGACCGACGCACCGGGCTTCTGACACCGACCGGATAACCGACCAAGCGCCAACAGAGCCAAAACAGCGGACGACTGACCTTGACCGGATGTCCGATCCTCCGCGAGCCGTCGGACGACCAATGATGGCCGGACTCTGACGCCTGTATGCCACCCGCGTGTTGGGCCGAAGCCCACTTACCCTTTCGTGACTCTAGACTATAAATAGACCTCCTCCTCCCTCTTTCTAGGGTAGCGTTGTGATAGCTCATATGTGAGATAGAGCCTCGCTCATCCATCTGGATCTACTTCATCGCGAGGGACCGACACCACTTCGGAGAAGATCCACTTGGATTCAAGACCCCTAACGGGAAGACCTCAAGACCTCCTCTCGGAGAAGAACCGGTTACCTATGTATCATCCTTTTGGATTCGGATCGTGTATCTCTTTGTGTTTCGAGGATCTAGCATATGTGTGACCTAATCTCTTTGGTTTGAGTGATTCTCTTGTGTTCCCCTTCGTGATTTTCCCTTGTGTTCTTCGTGTTCGTCGTGGGATCCGCTCCTTTCGTGAAAGATTGGCCGTATAGGGTTCCACCCTACATCACTTTCTTTCTAGTCTCTTCGAATCTCGAGGACGAGATTCATTTTACAGGTCGTAGATTTGTAACATCCCAAAATTCTAAATTTTGGAATGTTAATTTTTTGAATAAGAATAATTAAAAATTTGCTTGTGTTGCTTGTTGGTAGTTAAATTTGGTTAGGATTTTAAACTTTTGGAGTTTTATTGAATATTCAAACGAGAGGGAATAAAATAACTTTCCCAAATATTCTTTTCGATCTTATTTCGAACCTTGAGAATATCCAAAAGTGTTTCAACTTGGACATGAGAGAGGATGACATGACTTCCTCCGTTTTTTTAAATAGAACAAATAAATATTCTTTCATTTGGGTTTCAGTATTTGAAACAATGCCAAATTCAAATAAATCAAAGGAGGGAAGGAAATATGACTCCCTCAAGATAGAAAGAGTTGGACATGTTTAAAATGTTATTTGAATTTCTCTCTGGAGTCCAAAAATATTTTGTACACCATTTTATAAAAATATTATATGTATTCTTATAAGTACTTTGGACTGGAAAAATGTTCACTATGCTACATGTAAATTATATTTGTTTTTTGGATGTTTTTATATTTTTATAGAATGAATTTTACCATTTATGGAGCCGAATTCATTTCTGTAATTTCATTAATAATAAAACTTATCCCTAACCTATTCTAACCCAACAGCCGACTGGACCATTTCCTATCTAACGCCCACCCGCACTGCGCTGCACAGCAGCAGCTGCTTCCGATGGCCCAAGGCCCAGAACAGCAGGCCGCAGCCCCCCTTTCTTCCGTTTTTTGTCTCTTCTCTCCCCTATGCCGCTGACACATGGGGCCCAGTCCTTATCTCCTTGCTCTAGGCGGAGACCTGGACGCACACGACAACTGCACCGAGCCCGATCCAAACCCCACGCGATTCACACGATTCCCTCACCCATCCGCCAATCCGCGGGCACCTAGAGAATCCCGTCAATCTCCTCGTTCGATTCCCATAACCGCCGTTCGTGTTCGCCCTCAAAATCAGCCACACAGACCTCGGAAAGCTCTGCCGCCTGAGCTCCCTTTTCCTGTCAATACTGGCCAGTGTAAGCCGCCCCCTCCCCTGTTAGAACTAATCTTGTTATTAGTGCTAAGTGTAATTGATAAATTAGATCATGTTTAATTCTGAGTCAGTCTTAGAAGGATGTGGATGCATGCAGGGGCGGAGCCAGAACTTTTTTGGAGCCTGGGCAAGTTGAGCCTAAGTGTATAATCTAAAATTCGAAAATCGACTATTTGGATGCGCATCATAATATACCATCAAGTGAAAACATAAATATAATAGTCACACAAAATGTAATTTTTTTTTGACTATACACAAAATGTAATTTTGAAATGAACTAATATATAATATCAATATCAGTTTCATATAGTAAATAAAATTGAGACTTGACAACAAAAGATACATAACCAACCTTCCATAGAGACAAACTCGTCATGTTGGCAACAAAAGTAAAACTATACATACCAGATGTCACCAGATGTGATTGTGCCATTTCTTTCACCATGACAAAAGCATCTCTCACTTGTTCATTTTTTCCCAAAAGAAAGACATACAACCAGCATTGCATAGAGGCAAACTCACCATGTTGCCAAAGTCCTATAAGGCACTACAAGATTAAAAATGGATTTGTAATTAAAACAAATTTAGTTGTGAAATCTGAATATATTCAAAATCAAAAGCAAGAGTAGAGATGGTCAAATGGAATGGAACATACCGACATTGCACTAAGGAAAATCACGAGGCAAATGCCCTTTCCTAGAACTCATTTCAGTAAATGTTCAAATAATATCCTTATCATCAACTGACTTGAATAACTCCCGCTCGGTGTAACATATCCATATTATTGATCTTGCTGCACAGTTTATTCTAAATAATCTTCATGGCTGAAAAAGCTCTCATACCAGATGCCGATGACACCGGCAATATCAAAGCCAGCTCAATAAGTTTGTATACCAATGGAAATACCAAATGTTTCTCATTTTGAACCATCTTCATGGCCAAACCTTGAACATCACCACAACTAGTAAAAGAAGCATGCCTTTTCACTTGACTTATACAAGTGAGAAGTTGCTCTCCTATTGTTCCACGGTCATCATTAGAAAAGTCGTCATGATAAAAAAGAAAATGAGCTACAACAAGTAACAAGTTCATAGTACGGAACATTGCATCAACTACTTGTATTGTATTATTCCCTCCTTAAAGAAATATAAGATCATTTAGATCTAAAGTAGTGACAAAAAGTCCGTATACAAGGGTTTGTATATATGCACTGATTATGAAGATCAATGCATCATAAGGAAAAATACTTGTAGATCCTATCTGAATCTATATGCAGAACTGCAGATGGCACCTAAGTATGAACTATGATGCAAGTACGGGATAGTTTGGTGGAGGATCTCAAAGAAATACTGCGATTTTATAGTATCCATCACCCACAAATACAATTTTCTCTTGTCCCCAACAAAAAATCCCCAAATTTAAACCCTAGATCTATCAATGAATCAATCCCTAGCCGGCCAGACAAGACCAATTATTCAGAGATGAGAGGAAGGAGGGGTTGAGGAACGAGGTAGAGTACCTCGGTGTTTGGAGTCTGCTCGCCGCCGGCCCTGCTTCTAGCTGTCTCCAGGGCAGCCGCCGGCCTCTGTCGCCAGTCCGTGTGCTGGCTGCCTATGAGAAACGAAGGGACAAGGAGTTGGAGCGATCGATCTGTGGATCGTACAAATTCGCTCACGTCCTGCACTCGTGAAACAGAAGTTGTTTGGGCCTGGGCTGCAGACTGTTGTACTATTGGGTTGTGAACATGTGAGAAACGATGGCCCAGATTTGTTTTGCCCGGGTAAATCCAACTACCGAACAGATTTAGCCCTTTATTATCGCTAGGATCGCTGCCAACGAGGAGCCAGCGAGCCCGGGCAAGTGCCCAGGGTCGCTGGGCGGTGCCTCCGCCACTGGATGCATGTGTGGGCGTCCGTTAGGTGAGTAGCATGCACGCACTGCATGGATACGATTAGTTGTTAGAATGGCTTAGTTGTAGACCTGATAATCACCAGTGTTGCGTCTCCAAGGGCCCGTTTGGATGACTGGCTCGCATGTGGCTCGCACCCGCGATGCAAAAATCAGTATGATTGGTTACCTGTGTGGCCTCCTCGGCCTGGCCCGACCCATGCAAAAGAGCCCTCTCAGCCAGGCTGAGGGGAACGCAGGAATCGAGCGTATCCGAGAGCCAGGCCCGCGCCTGCATCCACGCCTCGACAGCAAGCTCGCGTTCCCTTTCTTCTTTCTCTCTCTCTCGCACGCATCGACTCGAGCACATCAACCTGCTGCCGCCGCCGTCTAAGCCCCCGCTTGCGTAGTTGGTCGAAGCTACCTCGCCTGCTGCCGGTCCGATCTCTATCGTCGGCGCTACTCCACGCCCACGCCGGGGGCTCGCCTCACCCTCCGCATCGTCGGTTTCCACCGCCTCAGCGCCGCCAAATTCCGCATAGCCGCGCACACCCGGCCCTGCGGACGAGCTCGCTGGAGCTCGCCGCGCCACTCGCTACCGGTTGAGAGGAAGAAGGGGGAGGGGAGCATCTGCGCGTCGCGAGCCGCAACTACCATCTGGCGCCGCGTTTCTCCCCTCAAACTGCGCCACCGCATCTCCTCCCGGCTGCCCATCTTCTCCTCAGCCATCTTGTCGCCGTCTCCTCTCTCATCCACTTGGTCTCTGCTGCTTGAGTTTTGGTTGGTTCAGATTCAGTTGAGGCTTTGATTTTTTTTTTGAGAAATTTGTGATAAATAAAATTAAAACTTAAGCTTTGGTTCAGATTTCAGTTTAGGCTAGTTTTAGTTGTTGTTTTTGTCCATGGAATCATTCAGATCAAATTGGAGTGATGGAAATTGGAAGAGAAAGGTTAGCATAGTTATCATCAAATGCGGCCAACCAAACAAAATCTATTGTACATAGCATCTCTCATGCACTCATATCATGCAGTCTACCAAACACACATCTTAGTTCATCTTTGCATCAGCTCAACCAGGCCACACTCACCCAGGATCCCCCATGCGATGCAGGCTAGAGCCACCCAGGCAACCAAACACGCCCCAAGTGCGAGGAGATCGGCCGAAACTGAGCGGCCAGAGAGGTGGTTATCAGCTGCCGTTTCTACCGGCTATTGGAGCTAGTCATGGTTCGGCCGATGTGTGTGGCTTGACCGTTGCTGCATGCAAAAGTGTGTGCGTGTGGGCGTGGCTTAGTGGGTGCGTGTGTGTTGTGGTTAGTCCGGGTACTTAAGGACATGTAACCAGCTGAGTTTCGTGAGAAGAAGTGAACAAGAGAAAAGGCACAAGTGTGCGTGCCACCAAAAATACTCCGCGTGTTCATAATCTTCTTCTACCTCTTGTGTGCGTGTGTGTGTTCCTTCCATGGCGTGTGTTAGGAGATAGGAGATAAACCTTGAGCTACGAGAGTTGTAAGGAAAGAAGAACTGCGGCGGCGCAGGAGGCGGCGCCAACAATTGGCATCAGAGCCATGTCGATCCGAGGCGGTGGTGGCGGCGCGGCGAACTGCGTGTGAGGTGAAGGTCGGCGGCGCAAGGTGGACGCCGTTGGCTGCACGATGCGGCTAGTGGCCGGTGCGTCTTCATTATCGTCGAGCTGCGTCACGAGCGATGGAGAGAGGTATGCTGCCCGGTAAGTTGCGTCACCGGCGGCAAGAAGGTGATGGCCATGGAGCGGAGGCCATTGCCGTGAGGATTTCCATGTCGGAGTCTTCGATAAGGTGCGTCATCGTCGACAACATGGAGATGAGTCACCGGGGAGTTGTGTCACCGGTGGCGAGTCACTGGTGAGTTGTGTCACCGGTGATGAGTATGGAGGCGAGTCACCAGCGAGTTGTGGCATCGGTGGCAAACATGCGGCAGCGAGCGTGCCACGGCAGCATGCTCATGGTGAAGGCGCACGAGGTGCGGCTCTCGTTGAAGCTAGCGGCGATGCTGCAATTGGTGTGACAAGATGGCATTGGCGGCCATCTCCGTGTTGCACCAATGACATCAACGACCACGGGCTTCAACAGAGGATTAAATGATAACAAGATTAAGGAGGTGATTGTTAGAACTAATCTTGTTATTAGTGCTAAGTGTATTTGATAAATTAGATCATGTTTAATTCTGAGTCAGTCTTAGAAGGAAGTGGATGCATGTATGGGCGTCCGTTAGGTGAGTAGCATGCACGCACTGCATGGATAAGATTAGTTGTTAGATGGCTTAGTTGTGGACCTGGTAATCACTAGTGTTGCGTCTCCAAGTGCGAGGAGATCGGCCGAAACTGAGCGTCCAGAGAGGTGGTTATCAGCTGCAGTTTCTACCGGCTAGTGGAGCTAGTCATGGTTCAGCCGATGTATGTGGCTTGACCGTTGCTGCATGCAAAAGTGTGTGTGTGGGTGTGGCTTAGTGGGTGCGTGTGTGTTGTGGTTAGTCCGGGTACTTAAGGACTTGTAACCAGCTGAGTTTCGTGAGAAGAAGTGAACAAGAGAAAAGGCACAAGTGTGCGTGCCACCAAAAATACTCTGCGTGTTCATAATCTTCTTCTACCTCTTGTGTGCGTGTGTGTGTTCCTTCCATGGCGTGTGTTAGGAGATAGGAGATAAACCTTGAGCTACGAGAGTTGTAAGGAAAGAAAAACTGCGGCGGCGCAAGAGGCGGCGCCAACAGCCCCCTATGTTTGTTCATGAGATTTCCTTGAGGTGCCGCCTTTCGCTGACGAACTTCCCTCGTTGCAGACGCTCGGATTCGAGTTCCCTCGCCGGAGTCCTTTATCATAGAAGCATCGCCGCCGTCTTCACGTATTGTTTTCGTCGCTGTGAGTGAACGTCCACAACAACCGCTTGATCCCTCAGCTCCCTATAACTCTTCTATATCTCCCTGATTTCGTTTCATCGCTTGTAGAGCACTGGATCAAGCGCATGCAGCAAGAACCGAAGCTTCAGAGCACCGCCGGAGTTCGTGAGCATCGCCAGTTCACCACCACTACCCGATGGAGCAGTCGACGTCGGGGATCCCACCATCGTGACCCCCTTGGCGCGTCGCGCTAACCCATCACCTCTCAGTCGCAGGAGAGCCATCACGCCAATGCCAGACTACCGCCGTTTTCCTCTGTACACGGTAAGCACGCGCGCACAAGAAGTCCTTTCAGCCAATCCTAGCGTGACACGTGGCCACATGCTACAGTAGCCGCAGTTCAAAAACAATTTTGGACAGTTTTTCACCTAAATTTCAATTAGCTATATCTATTAATCTATATACCCAATTTAGGTGATTCTTTTCCTATGTACTCAGAACGACCAGAAGAATATGGCAGAACAAAATTTTCAATTGTTTGAACTGTTCAAATTTGAATTCAACCTTCCAAAGGCCATATCTTGCAAACCGTATATCATATTCAATTGATTCCTTTTGCGTCTGAACCTTTGTACCAAATACTTTCTGGTCATATCTTGTAAACTCAAATTTCAAATACTTTTGACCTGTTTGAATTTAAATTTTATTCAAACTCTAATTCGCTATAACTTGAGTTGTAGTGCTCCTATTCATTCAATTCTTTCACCAAACGAGTCCATATGTCATGCATTATGTCAAACAAATCTCATGTTGTTCTCCAAATACTTTTGACCTTGTTCTATATTATCTCAAACATAAGCTTTTATAGCAATATCTCTCTCTGTATTAACTCTTGTGAGTTGATCCTTCCACCTTTCACCTTGTAGAACCTCGAGACCCATATTATATATTAAGCCTAACTATATATTGATGTTGTTCAACCTTGCCATATTTGTTTTGTTGTTTTTTTGGTTCTTCTATGTGGCATGGTTATTGATTTGGATTCTTTCATTTACGATAGATTGCTCGGAGCGTGACGAGTAGAATTATCAGGATTGTGAGCGCGAACAACTTCATCAAACTTACAGGCAAGTTACACCTTGATCATCCTTCATCCTATTTTTTTTCTATGCATGTATATATATACATATATATATCACATTACTATATTATGCATGTGTAGGGATATTATGGTAGTATGCTATTGCTATTGAGATGCAGTTAGTATGGCCTTATTGTAGATCGTGGTAGTGTATTCTCGCTATGCTATGTAGACGAGGATTGTTCCTATATCAATTGAGATTATGTGAGGATTATATATAATAATTTTTTTATTAAGTTAAGATATAATTCACCTCTGGGCGGAAGTGGTATTACTTGGTGTTGAGGGAAGGCATCATGGGGTCTTGCACCTTTTCTAAGGCCATGCACCCATGAGAGTGCACCCTAAGTGGAATGCCGCCCAGGTTCAAAAAGATCAGACAGACTTAGTGACTAGTAGCTTCCATGTACGACCACTGGCTATATGAGTTCTGGCTTAGTTGATCAGTTGTTAGAACCCTTGCCCAGATAGTGTTGACAGATGTAGCATATATAGGTGGGATGTGGCCGTCAAGTGGTTAAGGCAACCTCTTCTGAATGACTTCGTCTCAATCTTCGGATTGGGTCCAGTGGGTAAAGCGTACAAAACTCTGTAGAGTATTAAAACTAATCATGATTGGTCGTGTCCCTGATTATGGACAAATTTGAGCAGCTATTCCATTACCGTTGTTGAATGATCTTGACAGATGATACCTTAATAAAAATTGTGCGGGAAACTTAATAATGGGTATAAGTTGGTATTGGATTGCCCAATTCAATCATATGTAGTTAATTGTAGCAAGACATAATTTAAATTGGACTATTATATGTAGTTATCAGGGAAAAATAGCTTTTCTGCAAAACAACCACCACATTATCCTCTTGATATATCTTGCATATAGATGTAGGGTTTTATATCATTCCTTGCGTGACTTGCCAAAACATTCAAAGTATTGACCCTTTGTGGCGGCAACGTTTCATGTTGCAGATTTTATACAATGAGTGAGTGATACGATGTAGGGTTACGATGTCTATACTCGACATTTGCCTGTGGTGTTGATGGTTTGCATGACAATTTATTTGTTTTTCCGCTGTATTATTGTTTTTATGTCAATATTAAACTTTTGTTTTGAATCTTATGGATCTGAATATTCATGCCAGCTAAAGAAAGATTACATTGATAAACATGTTGGGTAGCATTCCACAACAAAAAATCTTTTTTTATCATTTACCTACTCGAGGACGAGCAGGAATTAAGCTTAGGGATGCTTGATACGTCTCCAACGTATCTATAATTTTTTATTGTTCCATGCTATTATCTTATCCATCTTGGATGTTTTATATGCATTATTATGCTATTTTATATCTTTTTTGGGACTAACCTATTAACCTAGTGCCAGTGCCCGTTGTTGTTTATTTTCCTTGTTTTTTTCTTTTACAGAAAATCAATACCAAATGGAGTCCAAATGGAATGAAACTTTTTAACGATTTTTTTCTTGGACAAGAAGACACCCACGAAGCTTCGGAAGGAGGCCAGAGGAGCCACGAGGTGGCCACAAGCTAGGAGGTCGTGCCCTAGGGGGCGCCTCTAGGGCTTGTGGCCCCCTAGAGCTCCTCCAACCCTAATATCAGCTCTATAAATTCCCAAATATTCCCCGTATACTAGAGGGCACACCAAAAATACTTTTCTGCCGCCGCAAGTTTCTGTTCTCATGAGATCCCATCTGGAAACCTGTTCCAGTACTCTGCCAGAGGGGGATTCGATCACTGAGGGCCTCTACATCAACCTTGCTGCCATACCGATGATGTGCGAGTAGTTTACCACAGACCTACGGGTCCATAGCTAGTAGCTAGATGGCTTATTCTCTCTCTTTGATCTTCAATACAATGTTTTCCTCGATGTTCTTGGAGATCTATTCGATGTTATCCTCTTTGCGTTGTGTTTGTTGAGATCCGATGAATTGTGGATTTATGATCAGATTATCTATGAATATTATTTGAGTATTCTTTGAACTCTTTTATGCATGATTAATGTAGCTTTGTATTGCTCTCCGATCTATTGATTTGGTTTGGCCAACTAGATTGATTTTCCTTGCAGCGGGAGAGGTGCTTTTTGATGGGTTCAATCTTGCGGTGTCCTCACCGAATGACAGAAGGGGTAGTGAGGCACATATTTGTATTCTTGCCATTAAGCATAAAAAGATGGTTTTTTTACCATATTGATGGGATCTATCCCTCTACATCATGTCATCTTGATTAAGGCATTACTCCGTTCTGGTTAACTTAATACACTAGATGCATGCTGGATAGCGGTCGATGTGTAGAGTAATAGTAGTAGATGCAGGTAGGAGTCGGTCTACTTATCACGGACGTGATGCCTATATTCATGATCATTGCCTTATATATCGTCATAACTTTGTGCTCTTTTATCAATTGCTCAAGAGTAATTTGTTTAACCACCGTATGCATTCTTTCAAGAGAGAAGCCTCTAGTGAAAATTATGGCCCCCGGGTCTATTTTTATCATATTATTTTCAGATCTATAAAACCAAAAACACAAAAATACCTTGCTGCAATTTATTTACCTTTACTATATTTTGCACTTTTATTTATCTTTTATACCTATCTCTATCAGATCTCATCCTTGTAAGTAACTGGGAAGGGATTGATAACCCCTTTATTGCGTTGGGTGCAAATACTTGTTTGTTTGTGCAGGTGCTATCATTGGAGACTTGTGTGTTCCTCCTACTGGATTGATACCTTGGTTCTTAACTGAGGTAAATACTTATCTCTACTTGGCTGCATCACCCTTTCCTCTTCAAGGAAAAAACCAACACAAGCTCAAGAAGAAATCATGTTGTTAGACAACGACGAACCTATGAACTATGAAGAAGCTATGATGAGCCCGGATTCCAACAAATGGCTTCAGGCCATGAAATCCGAGATAGGATCCATGTATGAGAACAAAGTATGGACATTGGTGGACTTGCCCGATGATAGGCAAACCATTGAGAATAAATGGATCTTTTGGAAAAAGACATGTGCTGATGGTAATGTCACTGTCTATAAAGCTCAACTTTTCGCAAAGGATTTCTGATAAGTTCAAGGGGTTGACTACGATGAGACTTTCTCACCCATAGCAATGCTTAAGTTTGTCAGAATTATGTTAGATATTCCGCATTTTATGATTATGGGATCTGGAAAATGGACGTCAAAACAACATTCCTTAACGGGTTTCTTGAGGAAGAGTTGTATATGATGCAACCAAAAGGTTTTGTCGATCCTAAGGATGCCAGAAAAGTACGCAAGCTCCAGTAATCCATCTATGGACTGGTGCAAGCATCTAAGAATTGGAATATTCGCTTTGATGAGGTGATCAAAGCTTTTGGTTTTATACAAACTTGCGGAGAAGCTTGCATTTACAAGAAAGTGAGTGGGAGTGTTGTAGCATTTCTAATATTATATGTGGATGACATATTGTTGATTGGAAATGATATAGAATTTCTAGAAAGCATAAAATGATATTTGAACAAGACTTTTTCTATGAAAGGCCTCTGTGAAGCTACTAACATATTGGGCATCAAAATCTATAGAGATAGAGCAAGATGCTTAATAGGATTTTCACAAAGCACATACCTTGATAAAGTTTTAAAAAAGTTCAAAATGGATTAGTCAAAGAAAGGGTTCTTGCCTGTATTGCAAGGTGTGAAGTTGAGTAAGACTCAAAGCCGACCACAACAGAAGAAAGAGAAAGGATGAAAGTCATTCCCTATACCTCAGCCATAGGCTCTATAATGTATGCCATGCTGGACCTGATGTGTGCCTTACCATAAGTCTGGCAGGGAGGTACCAAAGTGATCCAGGAGTAGATCACTAGACAACGGTCAAGAATATCCTGAAGTACCTGAAAAGGACTAAGGACGTGTTTCTCGTTTATGGAGGTGACAAAGATCTCGTCGTAAAGGGTTACATTGATGGTAGCTTCGACATAGATCCAGATGACTCTAAGTCTCAAACTGGATACATACTTATATTGAATGATGGAGCAGTCAGTTGGTGCAGTTCTAAGCAGAGCGTTGTGGCTGGATTTGTATGTGAAGTGGAGTATATAGCTGCTTAGGAAGCTGCGCAAGAAGGAGTCCGGATGAAGGAGTTCATATCCGATCTGGGTGTAATACCTAGTGCATCGGATCCAATGACTATCTTTTGTGACAACACTGGAGCTATTGCCATTGCCAAGGAGCCAAGGTTTCATAAGAGAACTAAGAACATCAAGCACCGCTTCAGCTCCATTCGTTATTATGTTAAGGATGGAGACATAGAACTTTGCAAAGTACATACGGATTTGAATGTGGCAGACACGTTGACTAAACCTCTGTAACATCCCAAAATTCTAAATTTTGGAATGTTATATTAAATAAATAATTTATGATTGTTTGTTTGATTGTTGTGTAATCGATTGTGTCAAATTGAGTGAAAAATTGGAATTTTTGAAAGTTGATTAAGAGGGAATAAAAGGACTTTCCCAAAACTTTCATCTTGCATTTTGATCTCCATGAATTCAAATTCAATTCAAACACAAAACCCTAGAGTGAAGATGGCATGACTTCTTTCATTAAAGATATGAAAAGGGTTTTTGAAAAGATTTGAATTCCAATTGAAAATTTCAAAACAGAAAATCTATGCCATCAAGGATTTTCATGAGGGAAGATAACATGACTTCTTCAAATTATGAAATAGAGTGGGAAGTGATGCGGACCACTTTCAAAATTGTATTTTTCGAAAGTTTCCCATGTGAGTTTCAAAATCATTTCCATATATTCAATCAATAATGAAGAGAAAAGGAAATGTGACTCCTTCAAATATCAATGAGAAATTATGGAAAATGAATTATGAAAAAATAAATATATACTTGAAAAACTATTTCAACTCATTTGCATAGCTATTTTCTTGATTTATTGAATATTGGTTGTTAGAGTTTTATTTAAAATATTTTTCCTCTGAAAAAGGTTAATTATGAGTGAGGGTAAAATTACCCCCTTCAAAGAAAAATAGTGGGGAATCATTTTGAAGTCATTTGGTATTTTTAAAAAGTCATTTTAAATTGATTTTAAGCACCAGATTGATTATGCAATTTTTATAAATAATTATATTTTGCAGTTTTGGAGAAATAAATAGTTGACGTGGGCCTAAAATACTCTACTATGTTTGTGGAAAATTTAAAATTATTATGAGTTGGTTTGATATTTATTACGACCTTTTTTGTGCTCTAGATTAAAAAAACAGAGTACCCGAGCGACTTATATCTATCTATTGCCTAGATCTGCTTATATCTATCCCTCGTTGTGCGTGATATACAATTAACCCTTGCCCGTGTGCATCATAGCGGAATTAGCTTAGCCCAACTGCAGTATGCTTAGAATTTTTTTTTAAATTTTCCCTCTCCCGCGCACTGTTCTCCGCACCAGGCCGAAGCTTTTAGCCCATGCACATGGTCTTCTTTAAATTTTGTCTGCGCACGTACATGTTTAGTCCGACATTGCCTAGCCTTTGACTTCTAAATCTCACTCTATCTATAAACTAGATCATCGATGGCGCGCATTGCCGCACCCGTATGTTTTGGCGGTAGAATTATATGAATTTAAATATAATAAAATATATGTTAATATCAAAAGTAAGCACAAATCTAAAGCAGAAGGGTGTAGCAAATAATATTTTAACTAATCATGCATAGAATAAAGAGATCTCTACACTATATGGAAGTTCCAGAATTTTAACACTATACGCTGATGCAACAAACAAGTGCCGAAACCAAGTCAATATAGATAAAACAAATAAGCTCAAAAGAAAAGCATATGTTGAACGAAGAAGTTATGTTCAAGACAAGCCTATGGCATATAAGTGCTTCACATGGGTCACTGGACTAATTCAAACTTTGTTCAGAGTAATTAAGAGCCTGCTGTTTTAAGTGAAAGCAACAATCTAGTAACAGCCCAGGCTTTTGTGGGATCATACGGAGACCAAAACCTTTTGAATTAAGGAATATATCCATTATTTCATCAACATACTGCATCTTGCAAAACCTTTTGAATTAAGGAATATATCCATTATTTCATCAACATACTGCATCTTGCAATGTGTCGTTGAGAACGCTTGAGCGACCATGAAGCAAGATTCAAGTGGGGACATATTCGTTAAATGTGTAACGCCAAAACAGACTTGGTGGATGAAGTTAATTTTGGATGTGCTGAATTGTGGGTACTGCTTGGCAAAAAATATATTAGACGGCCTACTGAAATATCTAGTCAGAATTCCACAACCATCGACTGATATTTCTTTATTATAGATGATTACTCTATACACTAACTTCGTAATCTGTGGAGATTGAGAAATAAACACATTAGTACAATGTTCAACTGTATTTGCTCAAGAAGAAATGTATAGTGAACTATATGAATATGATAAACAACAAAAAGGGGAAAACTTTGTTTTCGCCACTCTAGCTTTTGACCACTTCTTATGCCACTCTAGAATTTGACATTTCACTTTTGCCACTCTTAGTTGTTGACAACACATCAAAATTGCCATTCCGTGGCAAAAGCAATAATTTTAGAGTGGCAATTATGATACATTGTCAAAATCTAAGAATGGCAAAAGTGAAATTAAAAGTTATTGCTATTGCCACCGAATGACATTTGTGATGTATTGTCAAAAACTAAGAGTGGGAAAAGTGATATGTCAAATTCTAGAGTGGCATAAGCAAAGTGGGCAAAATCTAGAGTGGCAAAAACAAAGTTTTTCCAACAAAAAAATGTTAAAGAGAGAGATTGTGTCTCAAACAATAAATGATTCCTCTTGCCTGCACAATGATACTTGCAGCAGTTCAACAAATGGGGGAGGAAGAAGATTATTTGGGACCTCCGCATGGTAAAAGTAATAACTTTGCCCACTGTGCTCAAACAGTTCTAGATGATTGCAGGGCTAAAAGTTAAATGAAGCATGCTATCAAAAACTCAATGAAGCAAAAATGTACACTATGATAATTTTCAATAGGGACTCCAAACGGGATTAAATAAAATTTAACCATAGGAACCATACCTTCTGAAGCTACATGTCAATAATCAGAGGGCAAAATTGCTTCTTATCATTTAGATTGCTATGACTTCCATCATGCAACTCAACTACAAACCAAAATTGTGTTTCATATACCATAAGACTTTCTGGCTTATGCTTCGTAAAAAAGTTAAACCAAAGCAACTGTTGACGTACATAGATATTGTCGTCATGTCTAGAAATTCCTTGCACCAAGAAGGAATCATTATGCTATTGCACACTAATTACCAAATAATGTCTACAAATCAACAGATCTTAACGACTCAACCACATTCCAAAGAGAAGATTTTAATTTATCACTTAATGTTCTGAATATTACACTACTCAGTAATATGAACATCTCCACATGCATTTAGGCAGCTCCTCCAGCTTGCACCAGATACCAAGGCTCATGGCATTGCTTTTCCCCATGCTTCAGAGTTGTCGTTCCATGTAACGCTAACACAACCAAATTTCTTATTAACTCAGCTTGAACTGCAACAGTGCAAATTCTACAATTTTAAAAATTCTGTAATATTGAGGTAGCCCTGAATTCTGTAGTGTTTAAATTCTACAATTTTAGGATACTAAGAATACAACAAGTAACGTACCTGTGAAGCAGGAGGCAGCGAGCAAAGACTAGCGATGATTCTGTAGCACTAACTGAAACACCCATCGGCCTTCTCCCGTCCGCCTCCCTCTGCACGATCTCATGGCGGCCTCCACCAGCTAGGGTTCTACCAGTCCTGCATAACCTGGTCGCCGCAACATGTCTTGGGTTCTCTGGATCAAACATGTCCTCAATGAAGCATGAGAGAGATAGAGGATATGCAACTATCCGGCCACGACACATCCCGCCCATACTCACCTCCGCCACCAGTCTTTCTCTTCAGCCCCTTCCCACATGACTCCCATTGTCTGGGTGATGGACCCGTGATGGCCGACGGCACACCTAAGTCTCACTGGATTCTTTTTCTTCTTTTTGTTGGGAAGGGAGCGAATCAGTATTGGATAGCCTTTGTGTCAACCAACTCTAAGAAAAATGTGACAAAAATTGAGGTAGTAACATACCCATACCGTTAAGAGATCGGGAGCTGCATCGGCACATCGCCATGCCTCAGCCACCGACAGGGGAGATCAAAGAACGGATCCACTGTTTGGGCTCCGGCATGATGTTGGGAGACTCCACGCTGCATGTCGCGCGAGGATCAGGCACCCGCATCCCGCACGTCCACTAGATTCCTCGCGCTAGATCCCCTCGCGAAAGACAGGGAGATGGACCCAGAGGGATGGGGTTGAACGACGGGGATGATTACGGCATAGGAGGCGGCGGCTAAGGTGGCGATGGGAGCGCCGTGACCAGGGTTGCCGACCGAGAGAGAGAGAGAGGAAAGAGGTCGTGTTGATTGTTGGGTCGTGGGCGATCTGTACCTGGGCTTGCATAGCAGCCTGGTAGAAGCCCAATTAACCACATGGCTTTTAAAAAGTTTCCAGAATAGCGGCCTATTAGGACACCCAGCCCAGATATATTATCGTTTAGAGGAAGATCTGACGGCCAGAAACTAATCTAACATGAATCCGACGGCCAAAAACGTTGAGGGCTTGAGAGAGCTCGGCTGCACCCAAAATTCATCCAATTTGGATTAAATCAATCTTTTGGTTTGAGTAGCTCCAATAAAAAATCATTTCTTTTCTTCGGCGAGTTTTGGAAGTCGTCTCCTATCTGAATTCGCCCCTTCTCTGCGTGCTAAAGGTATCTCTCTTCGTATTTTTCTTTGTACTCATGTAGTTTATTATTCTTAGACTAGTATACGGTAGAAATCTAGTTTTCCTTAGTTATTTATTTCATACATCGTAGGGTCCTATGTGTGAAATAATTAGATTATTAATTAGTCTTTGTATTTACACATTAGCCCTAGAATTATTTTAGCCATAACCTTTTTTTCCCATAAAACAGCTTGGCCCTGATTTTTTAAATAGCCACAACTTTTTACTCGTTTATCCAAATTAGATAAAACTAACGTCTAGATTTTCATCTTGATCCCATCTATCAAGTGAACCTACCAAATTAATCTTTTTCAACTTTCAAATTTTGAAATTTGTTCATATTCATATCCAAACTTCTTTTGATTATCTTTTTATCCGTAGGCCTATTTTCGATGAATCCAATTGCGTCAGATTCATATTGAAGTAACCTTTCTGTTTGTACAATTAGTGTTATATTTTTAACATATGATTTTGATCATATTCCACAATGTGTCAAACCTAAGCTTATACATGAATAGTTCATCATCCATTAACTCTTTTGAGTTGATTCCTTCACCTTTCACTTTGCAACACCATAAGAACATATTTTTCCTACTAAAGCTTAGTATGCTATTATTTTCGCACTATGTCATATTTTTTCTTGCGTTCTTTTTATTCTTCTTTTTGGCATGGATGTTTATTCGTTTACCATAGATTTCTCGGAGTGTGACGAGTAGAATTATCAGGATTTGTGAGTGTAAAATCTTCATCAATTGTGCCATGCAAGTTCACTTTGATCATTTCTTTACAATTCCTATGTTTTATTGCATTAGTGCCACCTTCCACTTTGCATCAAGTAGGTAAACTGGAATTGTAGTTCTTGAGTAGTATCGTGAGGTAGGAACCCCAATACCCTTGTTACCAAGCCCCGAGAATCGTTGTTAAGTTAGTTCAGCTATGCTTTAGTAGACGGGGATTGGTATGAGTGTTCACATGTGAGATGCGAGTGTGATAATAATATCCGGATCAACCTCAAGACTTCAAGATTTCAAACACCTCTGAGTGGACTGCATACAAGAAGGGGGGTCGTAGGGATTGATTAGTGATCACCCGGTTCTACGGACTCAAGAGTAGATCCTAGGGATTGACTAGTGATCACCTAGTGTTACAGATATGAGGGGATCCCGGGGGCTGACGAGTGATTACCCGGGGATCATAGGAAATAACTAATGATCACCCAGAATTTACCAGGGATCCTAGGGACTGACTAGTGATCACCCATGATTGTAAAGGGGGTCTGGGGGATTGACCAGTGATCACCCAGTTTTACGGAAGGCAACCCAGACTCAAAAAGATTGATGGATCTTCAAGACCAGAAGCTTCCATGTGCAAACGCAAGCTATTATGGGCTCTAGCATAGTTGAGTGTCCCGGAAAGACTATGTCCCGGTCATCCTATTCTCAAACACTAGGCAGGGCGAGGACATAAAGGGAGGCGATCGAGTCTTGCGGGAAAAGTGCGCAAACCTCTCCAGAGTGTTAAACTAATCGTTAGTTGTGTCCCCGATTACGGACAATTTGAGTGACTGGAATTGGATTATCTGGATATTCTCAACACTTTTACCGATTAAATGAATTTGGTTTAATTATAACTTTGGGATATGAGAATTGGTTGGTGGAACCATCTAATTATTGACACCAACTTGGTAGCAAATTAATCTATTTAATCTTGAGTTAGAGAAAAGCTAGCATTTATGCAAAAACTCAGACTTAGAGCCACAAAGCCAGATTGCATGTAGAGATAGATTTATTCCATTTGCTTTCTCATGTGATCTTGCTAGTACATTCAATGTATTGACCTACACGGCCGCAACTTCTCATGTTGCAGGAATTTCTATGACGAGTAAGAGTTGCGTTGTAGGGTTACGATCTGCACTCAACTTGCCTTTGGCGTTGATGGGACTCCACACCCTTACGATTGTTTTTCCACTATGTTATATGAGGTGTACTCTAGATCTACGTTATTCTTTTTTAACATGTGATGTTATGGTATTTCATTGAAGTACTCTATGTGCCAGCATACTTATCTAGGGATGGCACAGAAAGCACGGAGACTTGACCATATTGGGTTGGGTTGTTACAACCTCGTCCACAGCAAAACATGATCAACACCAAGACTCCATGTAACACCCACAATGCGGCTATATCTCCCACGTGTCGGGGCACGACTTAGAGGCATAGTCGCATGGTAGGCTTATCGCAAGAGGGGTGATCTTCACACATCCCATGTACTGAATAAGAAAGGGATAAAGAGTTGGCTTACAATCGCCACTTCACACAATACATAATTAAATCACACATCATCCAAAGTACAATCAAAGGTCTGACTATGGAACCAAAATAAAAGAAGACAACCCCAAATGCTAGATCCCCGATCGTCCCAACTGGGCTCCACTACTGATCAACAGGAAAATGAAACAAAACAACGATCAAGATCTTCATCGAGCTCCCACTTGAGCTGGGTTGCGTCACCTGCACTGGTATCATCGGCACCTGCAACGGTTTGGAAGTATCTGTGAGTCACGAGGACTCAGCAATCTCACACCCGCGAGATCAAGACTATTTAAGCTTATGGGTAGGAGAAGGGTAGTGAGGTGGAGCTGCAGCACTAAGCATATATGGTGGCTAACATACGCAAATGAGAGCGAGAAGAGAAGCAACACAACGGTCGAGAAGCTATAGTGATCAAGAAGTGATCCTGAAGCTACTTACGTTCAAGCATAACACAAGACCGTGTTCTCTTCCCGGACTCTGCCAAAAAAAGACCATCACGGCTACACACGCAGTTGATTCATTTTAATTAATTCAAGTGTCAAGCTGTCTACAACCAGATATTAACAAATTCCCATCTGCCACATAACCGTGGGCACGGCTCTCGAAAGTTTATACCCTGCAGGGGTGTCCCAACTTAGCCCATCACAACCTCTCACGGTCAACGAAGGATATTCCTTCTCCCAGGAAGACCCGATCAGTCTCGGAATCCCGGTTACAAGACATTTCGACAATGGTAAAACAAGACCAGCAAAGCCACCCGATGTGCCGACAAATCCCGATAGGAGTCGCACGTATCTCGTTCTTAGGGCACACCGGATGGGCAAGGCGACGGGTTGGCATAGACCCTAGTTGCCCAGGGGGTGCCGAACAACGCCCAGTTTTGTCCAACACTCGGAGGAGCGCTAGCCCGGGGGTTAAAATAAAGATGACCCTTGAGTCTGCAGAACCCACGGGAAAAGGCTTAGGTGGCAAATATAAAACCAAGGTTGGGCCTTGCTGGAGGAGTTTTATTCAAAGCGAACTGTCAAGGGGTTCCCATAACACCCAACCGCGTAAGGAACGTAAAATCAAGGAACATAACACCGGTATGACGGAAACTAGGGCGGCAAGAGTGGAACAAAACACCAGGCATAAGGCCGAGCCTTCCACCCTTTACCAAGTATATAGATGCATTAATTAAAATAAGAGATATTGTGATATCCCAACATATCCATGTTCCTACATGGAACAATCTTCAACTTCACCTGCAACTAGCAACACTATAGGCTGAGCGAAAGCGGTAACATAGCCAAACAACGGTTTTCTAGGAAAGGTGGGTTAGAGGCTTGACATGGCAATATGGGAGGAATGATATAACAGGTGGTAGGTAGCGCGACATAGCGATAGAGCGAACAACTAGCAAGCAAAGGTAGAAGTGATTTCGAGGGTATGGTCATCTTGCCTGAGATCCCGCAAGGAAGAAGAACGAGTCCATGAAGAAGACAAACGGACGTAGTCGAACGGATCCTCACAAACGCAACGCTACCGGAACTAACAAGAAGAAGCAACACTGGAAAGAAGCAAACAACATGGTAAACAACCATCACATAAACATGGCATGATGCACAATCAAGTATGATGCATGTCCGGTTTAAAGAGGCATGGCATGGCAAAGTGCACAAACAACACTAGAAGTTAAGTGGAGCTCAATATGTAACAAGTTTCATATTGATGAAACACCACATCAATTATTTAGTTCACTCTCGTTTATGTACCCAACAATATTAAATGTTGTTAAACATGGCAAGAGGTGAGGCAAAAGTAAACTACACATCTAAGCAATTTAAATGGGGCCAGAAACATCAAACAACAATTCCGGTAAATCCCCATATGCATTTAGCAATTTAAATGCAAACAACAATTTTAAACAATTTAAATGTTATTATCATGATGCGGATGACATGTGCAAGTTTTAAGCAATTTTACGAAAATGTTGATAAGAGCATGTTATGAAGCATTTGTCATCGTGGCGTAAACGAAAGGGGTGCCACAACAACGAATCCGAAAATGATGCCACAGCAACATGTCGGTTCCGGTACCTCATGGAGATACCGGTGAAAAAGGAAATGTGACGTGAGCGTGCCATGCAAGATGGTGGGGTGATCCCGGTAACCGGGTTCCCCTGGGTTAGCGGCAAAGGAGGAGGACCGAGCAAGCAGCGATTCGACCAAGGCGCAAACATGGGCATCTCATACAATACATCACATGCATACAGTCCACGGGCATCGTTCCGGCGGTTATACCTTCCAAAAGTGCAATTACAAAGTGGTTCGAGTTCGGTAAAGGAAGTAGGCGTTCTAGCGACGGTAGTGGTACACGGTCGTCGTGGAAGTAGTTATTCACGGGTCGTTGTGGGAAGTTGTCCTTCTCGTGGCGACGGTAGTGGAACTAGTGGTACTATCGATCCTCGGCAATGGTAGTGGTACTAGCGATATTGGCGACGGTAGTCATTCATGTTCTTAGCCGCACAGGTTTCCGTAGATGTTCGGGGTCACGGCGAGGAACTTGACATCCACGGGGTCTTCGGCGACAGTGTTCGTACTTGTTGAAATCCACAAAGGGGTCTTGGCGTTCTTGGCAATTCCGAAGACGGCGATAAAAGTACTTGGCGCATCACCACGTAGACGGACTTGAGGGTCATCGACGTCGGGATACATTGGGGTCTTCGGACTTGCCGGCTTGATGTGGTCGTTGTGGACGGCTAGCAGGAGGTGCTCGTGGACGTCGGTGTTGCGTGTATGTTCATCGGAACTGGACTTGATGAAAAACCCCGAAGATGTCCTTGGCATTTCCTGGTTCGGTGGTTGTGGAGTCGGGGTCGGCCTAGGCGTGAAGCAGCGGCCGGAGCAGGGAGCAGGGAGGTCGGAAGGCGCGGTCGTCGTGGCTCATCGGCGTCCGTGAGGAGGCGCAGAGAGGCGTGGCCTGCTCGGGCTCCAAGTAGTTGGGAGGCTTCCTCCGACGAGGATGGCGAGGCCGTGACGAGGCCGAGGACAGGAAGGCCAGAGGGTGGCGCTCGAGGAGGCGCAGTGTGACGCCCCGAGACCGATGTGCCAGGTGTCTTCCAGTTATTCGATGTTGTTGCCTTGTCATTCGCTTGCGTGTTGCATCTTGCCATGTCATCATCCGCATTGCATCTGCATGTTTTTGAAAACTTGCATCCGTCCCGGTCTCCTCGTTCTTTCCGTTGTCCGTTCTGAGCCCGACCACACTTGCACGTGCCCGCGGCACGTTCGAAATATTATTTTTATAAGTGGCCGGAAAATGTTCTCGGAATGAGTTGAAAGTTGGCGTGCGGTCTTATTTTAGTGTAGGAAGACCGCCTGTCAAATTTCATCGCGTTCGGAGTCCGTTTGATGCCCCAACAGATAACTATAGCGGCAGTATAGCCGGTCAAACGTCGGACATTTTCGGTCTCCGAAAACAGTCGCCGGGCCTCTCTTCTCTTCTCTCAGCCTGAGACCTTCTGCACAGTCCACTACTCACCATCAGACCCAACCTAACCTCTCTCGTCAGCCCGCGGCTCTCCTCGCGCGCGTGTCCGAAAAGCTGTCCCGGACCCGACCCAGACAGTCGTCACCAACGGGTCCGGATCATCCCCAAACATCTACAAAACGTCCCCTTTTTGTTAATTGGACTCCTCTAACCTTTTATTCTCGACCGTCCGATTACGATCGGAGGGTCTAATCCCAACCCTATGTTTCCTATTTATAGTGCACCCACTTACTAAATCAGATCTAACCCTAGCCTAACCCTAGACCAACTCCCTCTTTTCCCTCCTCGTGCCGCCACCCAGTCTCCACCTTCCTCGGGATCCTCCCCGACCAATCTAGCCAGCCGACAGCCTTCCCCAACCTCGGGATCTCCTCTCGATCCACCTGCGCCTCTCCTTCTGTGCCCAGCCACTATTTTTTTCTCGATCCAGATCCTCTCGTGCTCCCCCCTGATCCCTCACTCTTGATTGGATCGAGGGGAGGAGCCCCTCGACCCCGCGTCACCGCCAACCTTCGCGCCGGCGAAGCGAACAGGAGCCAACTAGATGGTCGCCGGCCACCCAAGCATCAACAGCAGATGAGCACCACGGCCCTCCTCTTCCTCCGGTTTTCTCCTTCTCCTCCTCTTTCTCCTCCATCTCTCAACTCCCCTCCTCTGTTTCTTACCGCAGGAACCGGTCGCAGCCGTCGAACACCATGGATTCGCGCCAAGAGCTCTATGATCCCCGAGGACCTCGCCGCCGGGATCCACTTCCTCCTGCCACCTCCAGCGCCACCACTCCTCTCGATCCCCACCAATCAGAGCCCCCACGGCCCTTCTCGACCAGCAGCCCTCGTCGCCCTTGCTCCCGCTCGACTCGTCGGCGAGCTGTCAGCCATGGAGACCACCGCGACAAGGCCAGCCCTCGCCGCCCTTCTCCTTTTCCTCCGTCCTTCTTCCACCTCCCTAATCTCTCTGCTCCCTCTCTGCCGCCATGGACAGGACTTTGATGTCGCCGTCCTCATGCTGCATCGCCCTCGCTGCCGTCACCACGAACCCTCCCCGTTGTCTGCATCTCCTCCGGCAGTGCCGCCATGCCCACACGCCTCTGGTGAAGCTCCGGTCAGCCAAGCCGCAGGAACAGAGACGTCGTCGTCTTGTTCGACTCCCACCATCAGGAACCGGCTTCCCTCGTCAGATCCGGTGGATTCCGCCGCCGTGCGCCGCCTGCAGGCCCCATATCGTCGAACCTCCCATCAAGCAGCACCGCCTCGCCCTGCTTCATGTCCCATCCGTGCCAGGCCAGCGCCCGGCCTCTCCTTCCCTTGCTTCGAGCAGCGGTTCAGGATCGAGCGCGCCTGCTCGCCCGCTCGTTGACCACGCCGTGCGTGGGCCTCCTCCTGCCCACCAAGGCCCGGGCCGCAACCGCAGCATGCATCAGGCCCAGCGGCCTCCCCTCCAACTCATGGGCCTCAGCCCATGGTGAGTGCCCCAACAGCCTGCAGATTCGGCCCGATGTATTTTTTCCCTTGTCTGCGATTTTAGCAATTAAACCTGAGACTGCAGTTTTGCAGGAAAACCCTTGCACTTCATGCATATAATAACTTCACAACCGTGCATCGGTTTAAAACAAACCTTATATGAAAGTTGCTTAGAATTTTGTCTAGTTTAATAATATGCCATTTTCATCCATGTTTAAAATACTGTTTGAGTAAATTTGCTTAAATGCCATGCTAAAATGCTTTGTTTCATAACTAAATAACCGTAGCTCCAAACCTAACAAACTTTATATGTAAATGGGGTAGAAAAATGCCTAGTTTAACATGGTGGCCTCACTTTGCATGTTTAACAACTATAAAATATGGTTTAGGGCAGAACAGCACCAAACCTAATATATACATATGGGGATTTACCGGAATTTCTGTTCGTTGTTCCCGGCCTCTTTTAAACTTGACTAGATAGGTAGTTTTGCTTTGCTTCACCCTCTTGCCATGCTAACAACATTTAATCTTGTTGGATACATAAACGAGATCGAACTAAGTAACTCGAATGTGGTGTTCCGTCAATATGCATCCCGCTCCATATTGAGCTCCACTTAATTTGTAGGATTGCTTATGCATTTTGCCATGCCATGCCTCTTTAAACCGGACATGCATCATATTTGATTGTGCATCATGCCATGATTATGTGGTGGTTGTTTAATATGTTGTTTGCTTCTTTCCGGTGTGCTTCTTCGGGTTGTTTCCGATAACGTCGTGTTTGTGAGGATCCGTTCGACTACGTCCTTTGTCTTCTTCATGGACTCGTTCTTCTTCCTTGCGGGATTTCAGGCAAGATGACCATACCCTCGAAATCACTTCTATCTTTGCTCGCTAGTTGCTCGCTCTTTTGCTATGCCTATGCTGCGATACCTACCACTTGCTTATCATGCCTCCCATATTGTTAAGCCAAGCCTCTAACCCACCTTGTCCTAGCAAACCGTTGTTTGGCTATGTTACCGCTTTGCTCAGCCCCTCTTATAGCGTTGTTAGTTGCAGGTGAAGATTGGAGCTTGTTCCATGTTGGAACATGGATATTTTGTTGGGATATCACAATACCTCTTATTTAATTAATGCATCTATATACTTGGTAAAGGGTGGAAGGCTCGACCTTATGCCTGGTGTTTTGTTCCACTCTTGCCGCCCTAGTTTCCGTCATATCGGTGTTATGTTCCCGGATTTTGCGTTCCTTACGCGGTTGGGTTATAATGGGAACCCCTTGATAGTTTGCCTTGAATAAAACTCCTCCAGCAATGCCCAACATTAGTTTGACCATTCGCCACCTAGCCTCTTTTTCCCTTGGGTTTCGCGGACTCAAGGGTCATCTTTATTTTAACCCCCCCGGGCGAGTGCTCCTCTGAGTGTTGGTCCGAACTGAGCTGCCTGCGGGGCCACCTCGGGGAAACTTGAGGGTTGGTTTTACTCGTAGCTAGTCTCATCTGAGTGTGCCCTGAGAACGAGATATGTGCAGCTCCTATCGGGATTTGTCGGCACATTCGGGCGGTGTTGCTGGACTTGTTTTACCATTGTCGAGATGTCTTGTAACCGGGATTCCGAGTCTGATCGGGCCTTCCCGCTAGAAGGAATATCCTTCGTTGACCGTGAGAGCTTGTGATGGGCTAAGTTGGGACTCCCCTGCAGGGATTTGAACTTTTGAAAGCCGTGCCCGTGGTTATGGGCAGATGGGAATTTGTTAATGTCTGGTTGTAGAAAACTTGAAGTTGACCCTAATTAAAATGCATCAACCGCGTGTGTAACCGTGATGGTCTCTTCTTGGCGGAGTCTGGGAGGTGAACACAGTGTTGGAGTAATGCTTGACGTAGGTTGTTCTAGGATCACTTCTTGATCATAGTTCATCGACCGTGCTTTTGCCTTCTCTTCTCACTCTCGTTTGCATATGTTAGCCACCATATATGCTAGTCGCTTGCTGCAGCTCCACCTCATACCTTTTACCCTTCCTATAAGCTTAAATAGTCTTGATCGCGAGGGTGTGAGATTGCTGAGTCCCCGTGACTCACAGATACTTCCAAAACCAGCTTGCAGGTGCCGCTGAATCGTGCAGATGAAGCAACCAAGCTCAAGGAGGAGCTCTATGAAGATCTTGTCCTTTGTGTTGTTTCGTTCTAGTTGATCAGTAGTGAAGCCTAGTTGGGGTCGATCGGGGATCTGTGTAGCATTTGGGGTAGTCTTCTTTTATTTTGGTTCCGTAGTCGGACCCTGAATGTATCTGGATGATGTAATGCTTTATTCATGTATTGTGTGAAGTGGCGATTGTAAGCCAACTATGTATCTTTTCCCCTTTACTTATTTACATGGGTTGTGTGCAGATTACCTCACTTGCGACATTGCTTTCAATGCGGTTATGCCTCTAAGTCGTGCTTCGACACGTGGGAGATATAGCCGCATCGAGGGCGTTACAAGTTGGTAATCAGAGCCTTCCCCGACCTTAGGAGCCCCCTGCTTGATCGAATTGCTGGCGTTATTAAGTCTAGAAATGTTTTGAGTCATTTAGGAATTATATATATCGGAGAGTTAGGACTTCTTTTTACTCCTTAGTCCCTTCATCGCTCTGGTGAGGCATCCTGATGTAGAGTTTTGACTCTTCTCTTCTCAAATTTCACTAAACAAAATTTAGGATCACGTGGGTATCTTGGAATCGTTCCGATGGTTTTGTGACGAGAACATTGTTCTTGGTGCCTCCTGACATTTAGGGGTTGTGGCAGTGTCCCGGGGAGTTGAGCTCCGAGGTGTTGTTGTCACGATTTTATCGTTGCGGTTCTGGAATATCTGAGTTTAGTTTCGCTGACATCAAAAATCTCTTTTATGCAGTTGTTGGTGAGATAACCTCGACGCCACCCAGTACTGGGGCGGGAGTTCGAGAGTATTGCCATAACTCGTATAACGGATGCTTTCGAAGGTTGGAGTAGACAATTTCCGAAGGTTTCTTGGTTATGTGTTGAAGGATGGATACAGCTGGATGTAGGATTTGTTAGTTTTGGGTGAGATATTATGCGTCCCCTGTATCCCCAACACCTGATTGCATAACCGGAAAGTTTCGGGAGTTTATAAGTGGGAATTCAAGTAGCTCCTAGGATATCTTTCCGACAGATGTATGATATGAAATTGGGGTTCGGCGTCTAGTGGTCCTCCTATCCACGGTTGGTTTTATAGTGGTCTCGTTGTGTCTTAAAGAGTCCTTGGCTATGCCGATTCGGGGACGCTTCGTATGTCATGTGCACTGCCTTGTACATGATGGTGCTGTATGATTGAGCCCGTGTAGGCCCCACCACGAAAACTTCGAACGAAATCTCTATCATATGTTTGTTCCGGCTTATTCTGCAAGCCAATCCTTTGTTTTGTTTTGAGTTGTGGTATTCGAGTTGCTTCGAAGTCAAATGTTGATTCCATACCTTTTCCTAGGCGGTGCTCTCATACCCTGATGTGAACACTAATCCCTCATGATAATCGAGATTGTCATGTCAATCCTTTTCAACCGGCGTGTTTTCTCTTCAAGTGGTTCCGATCATTTCAACATCAGCTAGATCAATTATCAGTTCTTCTCAACGGTGTTTGTTTCGTCCGTCTCCAAGTTGCCTTTGTTTTTCCCTCCCTCCCCCCCCTTTTTTCTTCAAGGACTCAGATTTCTAAATCAAGTATCCTTTTATTCATGTGAAGTCTCGCCATTCTTTTCCGTCAATGTTCTTATCCGATGATGCTCATGAAGATACCAACGGAGCCTCAAGTTCATCTTTATTCGTTCTTTTTCTTCTTTGGTGGATCCAATTCAAGCTTTGTTGATCATATCCCCTCCTCATTTTAAATGTCTTCTCTTGCCGGTGCACCTCTCAATCATTAACTTTTTGTTATTCATTTGTTCCGGAGTGCTGAAGATATCTCGAAGATTCATGTTTCCACTCTGCTTTCATTCAAGCTATTTCGAGGATGTTATCTCATTCAAGCCATTTAATTCAACCGGTGCATTCTCCTTTTCAAGTAATCGTTCAACGGTGTTTCTCTTGAGTGGGCCCTAACCCACAGGGTTTTTTCCCCAGGATCTTACCTGACTCTTCTTATTTTCCCGGAGCTATCCTCAAATTTCTTTTCGAAGTGTGACATAAGAATGAATTTTCATCAGTCAGAAGGTTTCTCCAAGATCTTTCAAATTCTTTTCATCGTTGGCTCAACCTTTCCATTCTTCATTCCGGAGTGTCTAAATAATTCATGGTGGTGTTTCTCGTCGTCATTCTCAGATTTTGAAGACCGAAGAAGAGTTTCTCTTTAATCTTGCTCCATTCTCTTCAAGATTCCTAATTCTAGCTTGTTGCCATCCTCTCGTAATTGTTTTGATCGTGAGAATTCTTTTCACATATCCGGAGCAATTCAAGAGTCTTCTCAGTTTGTTATCCGGAGTCCATCAATTCAGGTATATTCATTCCAGCTTTCAGTTATAATTCTCCAATCTTACCGGTGCATCGTTCAAGTGATCTATAATCAGTTCGTGATCTCTTCGTTCTCATGTATCTAGATTGTCTCAAGTATCTCCTTCATTTCACAATTCTTGCCCGGTGATTCATCCCTTTACTTCGTTCATTTTCAATTCATACGGTGGTTCGTTCAAGAGTTCTATTCTTGGGTTATCATATCGATTTATTCGTTGATTCAATCCTCCCGGTGGACCGTCGAAGTCCTTCTCAAGTTTATGTTATATCTCTCTTAATCTTTTTCTACGAGAATAAGTAGTGTGCCAAATCCGTTGGTTGTCATCAATTTTAATTGGTGAAGGATATGCATAACGTAATTCTTATTCTTGTTCATCCAAGTGATTAATTCCTTATTCCAGAGGTTCATCAAAATTCTTGATCTCATTTGTTCATCTTTCTTTTCCTGGAGTTCCAATGTGACACCCCGAGACCGATGGGCCAGGTGTCCTCCGCTTATTTGCTGTTGTTGGCTTGTCTTCCTTGCGTGTTCCATCTTATCATGTCATCATGTGCATTGCATCATCATGTTTTCAAAACTTGCATCCGTCCCGGCCTCCTCATTCTCTTTGTTGTCCGTTCTGAGCCCAGACACACTTGCACGCGCCCGCGGCATCTCCGAAATATTATTTTATAAGTGGCCGGAAAATGTTCTCGGAACGGGTTGAAGGTTGGCGTGCGGTCTTATTATAGTGTAGATAGACCGCCTATCAAGTTTCATCGCGTTCGGAGTCCGTTTGACGCCCCAACGGATAACTATAGCGGCAGTATAGCCGGTCTAACGTCGGACGTTTTCGGTCTCCGAAAACTGTTGCCGGGCTTTCCCTCTCTTTCCTCTCTAGCCCATCTACACAGCCCACCTAGGCCCAGCCTACTCCTCCTCGTGCCTGGAGCCGTCCGATCGCGATCTGAGGGTCCAAAAATGGATGAAAACCCCTAACCCTAGACCCCTGCCTATTTAAGAAGCCCCCCTTGCCATTTCGGGTGCCCCTAGCCTTCTCCTACCCTCAGCCGCCGCATCCCCCTCAAAAACCGCGCCACCAGCCAGATCCATCCACCTCCTCCTCGTTTTCCAGCGCCCTCCACCTCTACCTCGCCACTTGGCACGCGGTCATTGGCTACACCGTCACCGCCAGCCAGCCTCCTCCACTCCCCTCGCGCCACGCGCCCCTGCCTGCCTCCCACCTCGCGCAGGGCCCGCGGAACCCAGATCGGGGCCCTGAAAGCCCATCTGCGCCCGATCCTGAGTCAGCGCCTGCTCGCTCCTGCTACACCCCCTCGATCCGATCTGGATCGAGAGGGAGGCCGCCGCTCGATGCTCCCGCAAGGCCCGCCGGCCACCGGAGCCCACCGCATCACCGGCGACCCCTACTCCGCGACGTCGCCCAGGTCGCGTTCCCGGCCGCCAGCTCCTCCCTTCCTCTGTTTCTATTCCTCCTTCCCTTATAGCTTGCTCTCTCTCTGGTCATACAAAGCGCCGCCGCTCGGAGTTCCACGCTGCCGCCTAGCTTCCGGCGTCGTCCGGATTCGCCGGATCGGGCGTCCCCCGCCCCGGATCCGCCTCCCGCTCCGATCCCCGGCCTCCGCTTCATCCCATGCTGCCCTCGTCGGAGAACCACACCGCCGGCTCGTCTTGCATCATGGGGAGGACGACGACCGCGCCAGCGCTCCCCTGTCTCGTCTTCGCCATGGGCCTCCACCGCCAAGGCCAGTTCGCCCCGGCCCAGTTCCACAGCGCCAGCCGGATTCGGCCTCAAGGCCGATGTGAGCTGCCCTCCAAATCCCCTCTTCCTGTTGGGCCAACAGGATTCGGCCATGTAGTATTTTTTCCTCGAGACGAATTTAGCTAATATTCCTGAGACGGTTGTTTTGCAGAAAACCCCTTCATGATCATTCATTTAATAACTTCACAACCGTGCATCGGATCTAAACAATTTATATATGTAACCTAATTAGAATTTCATCTAGTTTCACAATATCCAACTTTCATGCATGTTTGAGATGTTTAAAATGTTGTTTGTTTAAATTTGCTCCTATGCCATGCTAAAATGCTTTATTTCATAACTTAATAACCGTAGCTCCAAATCTAATAAACTTTATATGTAAATGGGGTAGAAAAATGCCTAGTTTATCATGATGGCTTTACTTTGCATGTTTAACAATTCTAAAATTGTGTTTAGGGCAGAACAGGACCAAACCTAATATATGCATATGGGGATTTACCGGAATTGTTGTTCGTTGCTTCCGGCCTCATTTAAACTTGACTAGATAGGTAGTTTTATTTTGCTTCACCCTCTTGCCATGTTTGACAATATTTAATATTGTTGGGTACATAAACAAGATTGAACTAAATAATTGTTGTGGTGTTTTGTCATTATGCAACGGAGTTGCATAATGGAGCTCCACTTATTTTGTAGGATTGTTTGTGCACTTTGCCATGCCATGCCTCATTAAACCGGACATGCATCATACTTGTTTGCGCATCATGCCATGTTTATGCGGTGGTTGTTTACTATGTTGAGTGCTTCTTTCCGGTGTTTGCTTCTTCGAGTTGGATCCGGTTACGTCGCGTTTGTGAGGACCCGTTCGACTACGTCCGTTTGTCTTCTTCATGGACTCGTTCTTCTTCCTTGCGGGATTTCAGGCAAGATGACCATACCCTCGAAATCACTTCTATCTTTGCTTGCTAGTTGCTCTCTCTTTTGCTATGCCTATGCTGCGATACCTACCACTTGCTTATCATGCCTCCTATATTGTTGAACCAAGCCTCTAACCCACCTTGTCCTAGCAAACCGTTGTTTGGCTATGTTACCGCTTTGCTCAGCCCCTCTTATAGGGTCGTTAGTTGCAGATGAAGATTGAAGTTTGTTCCTTGTTGGAACATGGAGATCGTTCCTTGTTGGAACATTGTTTACTTGTTGGGATATCACAATATATCTTATTTAATTAATGCATCTATATACTTGGTAAAGGGTGGAAGGCTCGGCCTTATGCCTGGTGTTTTGTTCCACTCTTGCCGCCCTAGTTTCCGTCATATCGGTGTTATGTTCCCGGATATTGCGTTCCTTACGCGGTTGGGTTATAATGGGAACCCCTTGACAGTTCGCCTTGAATAAAACTCCTCCAGCAATGCCCAACATTGGTTTGACCATTTGCCACCTAGCCTCTTTTTCCCTTGGGAGTCGCGCTCCTGAGGGTCATCATTATTTTAACCCCCCCAGGCAGTGCTCCTCTGAGTGTTGGTCCAAACTAGAGCCCCTTGCAGCGCCACCTCGGGAAACTCGAGGGCTGGTTTTAGTTGTACGGACTGCTCATCTGAGTGTGCCCTGAGAATGAGATATGTGCAGCTCCTATCGGGATTTGTCGGCACATTCGGGCGGTGTTGCTGGACTTGTTTTACCATTGTCGAGGATGTCATGTAACCGGGATTCCGAGTCTGATCGGGTCTTCCCGCTAGAAGGAATATCTTTCGTTGACCGTGAGAGCTTGTGATGGGCTAAGTTGGGACACCCCTGCAGGGATTTGAACTTTCAAAAGCCGTGCCCACGGTTATGGGAAGATGGGAATTTGTTAATGTCCGGTTGTAGAAAACCTGAAGTTGACCTTAATTAAAATACATCAACCGCGTGTGTAACCGTGATGGTCTCTTTCCGGCGGAGTCCGGGAAGTGAACACGGTGTTGGAGTTATGCTTGACGTAGGTTGTTCTAGGATCACTTCTTGATCATACTTTTATCGACCATGCTTTGCCTTATCTTCTCGCTCTCATTTGCGTATGTTAGCCACCATATATGCTAGTCGCTTGCTGCAGCTCCACCTCATACCTTTACCTTACCCATAAGCTTAAATAGTCTTGATCGCGAGGGTGCGAGATTGCTGAGTCCCCGTGACTCACAGATACTTCCAAAACCAGCTTGCATGTACCGTTGAACCGTGCAGATGATGCAATCAAGCTCAGGAGGAGCTCGATGGAGATCTTGTCCTTTATGTTGTTTCATTCTAGTTGATCAGTAGCGGAGCCCAGTTGGGGTCGATCGGGGATCTGTGTAGCTTTTGGGGTAGTCTTCTTTTATTTTGGTTCCGTAGTCGGACCTTGATTGTATTTGGTTGATGTAATGCTTTATTCATGTATTGGTGTGAAGTGGCGATGGTAAGCCAACTATGTATCTTTCCCTTATGTATTACATGGGTTGTGTGAAGATTACCTCACTTGCGACATTGCTTTCAATGCGGTTATGCCTCTAAGTCATGCTTCGACACGTGGGAGATATAGCCGCATCGTGGGCGTTACAAGTTGGTAATCAGAGCCTTCCCCGACCTTAGGAGCCCCCACTGCTTGATCGTTTTTAGCAGCCATGTTGAGTCTAGAAAAATGTTTTGAGTCATTTAGGAGTTATATATCGGAGAGTTTAGGAATTCTTTTACTCCTTAGTCCCTTCATCGCTCTGGTAAGGTATCCTGACGTAGAGTTTTGACTCTTCTCTTCTCAAATTTCACTAAATTTTTTTTTAGGATCACGCGGGTATCTTGGAATCATTCCGATGGTTTTGTGACGAGAACATTGTTCTTGGTGCCTCCTATCATTTAGGGGTTGTGGCAGTGTCCCGGGGATTTGAGCTCCGAGGTGTTGTCATCACAATTTTATCGTTGCAGTTCTGGAATACCTGAGTTTAGTACGCCGACATCGAAAATCTCTTTTATGCAGTTGTTGGTGAGATAACCTCGAAGCCACCCAGTACTGGGGCGGGAGTTCGGGAGTATTACCATAACTCGTATAACGGATGCTTTTCGAAGGTTGAGGTAGACGATTTCCGAAGGTTTCTTGGTTATGTGTTGAAGGATGGATACAGCTGGATGTAGGATTTGCTAGTTTTGGGTGAGATATTATGCTTCCCCTGTATCCCCAACACCTAATTGCATAACCGGAAAAATTCGGGAGATTATAAGTGGGAATTCAAGTAGCTTTTAGGATTTCTTTCCGACAGATGTATGATATGAAATTGGTGTTCGACGTCTAGTGGTCCGCCTATTCACGGTCGGTTTTACAGTGGTCTCGTTGTGTCTTAAAGAGTCCTTGGCTATGCCGACTCGGGGACGCTTCGTATGTCATGTGCACTGCCTTGTACATGATGGGTTGAAAGCACAAGTGCTCCCTAGGTGGTTTTGATAATTGATGACAACATATCTCTTGTTGGACTAACATCTCTATCTAGCATGTTTCAGATAAGTTCAACAATGGAGTGGCATGGACTAAAGGTTGTGGGAACTCCTCAAAATGCTAAGGACAAAGGATTGGCTCAAGCTCGAAAGCTCAAGTCTCTTCATTTTATATTTTAGTGATCCAAGATCACATTGAGTCTTTAGGAAAAGCCAATACTATTAAGGAGGGATGAGGTGTTGCTTAATGAGCCTCTTGCTTCATGTGCTTAGTGATATGCTCCAAAATCCTCAACTACTTTCCCATATCCACATATGACCTAAACTCTAAGCCAAACTCGGTCCCACCGATTCTTCCTATCCGGCGCCACCGAGTTTCACTTGTCATTAGCCACTACCAAACCCTAGCAATTCGGTTCTACCGATAAGGATCTCGGTCTCACCGAGATGGGCTTGCAAACTCTCTGTTACCCATGGCAATATTCTCGGTCCCACCGAGATTGCAATGTAAACTCAGTGTTTCCCCTTTGTAACTTTTCGGTCTCACCGAGTTCCACTCGGTCTCACCGAAAGAGCAAATCGGTCCCACCGAGTTTGCCTGACCAACTCTCTGGTTAGCTAATTACCAAATTCGGTCTCACCGAGTTTGTGTAATCGGTCTCACCGAGATTACATTATGCCCAAACCCTAACCGAATCGGTCCTACCGAGTTGCATGTCAGTCCCACCGAAATTCCTAACGGTCACTAGGTTTACTACTTCGGTCAGACCGAGTTTTCTGATCCGGTCCCACCGAGATTGGTAAATTGTGTGTAACGGTTGGATTTTTTGTGGAGGCTATATATACCCCTCCACCTCCTTCTCATTCGAGGAGAGAGCCATCAGAAACACACACACACCATACTCATATGTTCTGAGAGAGAACCACATATGTTCTGAGAGAGAACCACCTACTCATGTGTTGAGACCAAGACATTCCATTCCTACCATATGAATCTTGATCTCTAGACTTCCCAAGTTGCTTTCCACTCAAATCTTCTTTCCACCAAATCCAAATCCTATGAGAGAGAGTTGATTGTTGGGGAGACTATCATTTGAAGCACAGGAGCAAGGAGTTCATTACCTACACACCATTTGTTACTTCTTGGAGAGTGGTGTCTCCTAGATTGGCTAGGTGTCACTTGGGAGCCTCCGACAAGATTGTGGAGTTGAACCAAGGAGTTTGTAAGGGCAAGGAGATCGCCTACTTCGTGAAGATCTACCGCTAGTGAGGCAAGTCCTTCGTGGGCGATGGCCATGGTGGGATAGACAAGGTTGCTTCTTCGTGGACCCTTTGTGGATGGTTGCTTCTTTGTGGACCCTTCGTGGGTGGAGCCCTGTGTGGACTCGCGCAACCGTTACCCTTGGGTGGAGCCCTGTGTGGACTCGCGCAACCGTTACCCTTCGTGGGTTGAAGTCTCCATCAACGTGGATGTAGGATAGCACCACCTATCCGAACCACGGGAAAAACATCCGTGTCTCCAATTGCGTTTGAAATCTCCAAACCCTTCCCTTTACATTCTTGCAAGTTGCATGCTTTACATTCCGCTGCTCATATACTCTTTGCATGCTTGCTTGATATGTATTGTGTGTGTTGAAATTGTGCCTAAACTCCACTTAAACCGAAAAATCTTAAAAATTGCAACTTTAGCACTAAGTGTCTAATCCCCCCCGTTGTAGACACATCTACTTCTAGATCCTACAAGTGGTATCAGAGCTTTGGTCTCCATTGCCTTCGTTTAATCACCATTGGAGGAAGATGGATGTGTCTACTCTAGGGAGTCTTAGACATAGAGTGCCTATTCTTGATGGAAAGTATTTTCATGAGTGGAAAAATGAGATGCTTGTAATCTTCAATCAATATCATTTGAACAAGTATATTGCTAGCCCTTGTGCACCCCATATTGATCCCTTGCATCCTACCCTAGATGAAGATATTGACATGATTCGCAATCTTAGAACTATTGAGCCTATCATTAGAGGATTGCCCAAAAATCCGATTGCTAGTTTGCCTACTCAAAATTGCGCCTATACTATATGGAAATTTCTTGAGGAAAGGTCTCCCAATCATTCCTTGAAAACTTTGGATGAAATTCTCCATAAATCTATTGCCTTGAGTAAGATGAACTCTAGTGATCCTAGTTTTGGTAAATGTCTTCTTGAACTTGCCAATCTTAAGCATGCTAAAGGAGATGTTGGAATCATTAATGATATCATATTCAAAGCTATGAGAATTCATAAAAGTAACCACTTTGATCATTTATCTAATGAATTGCCCTCTCTAGGAAATGATGAGTCACAAGATCATGATGAACATGAATATTATGATGATGATGATAGTGACTTCGATCTCGATGATGCAATGAGACATTTTGGTATTATGGAAAATCTTCGGGGATATGAATCAGGAGGAAAGGAATGGGTTCTTGATAGTGGATGTACTGATCATATGATCGGAGATGAAGAGATGTTTCGTGAGCTTGCTGAAAACAACGGCCCTCGAAAATATGTCACCTTTGGTGATAATTCAAAGGGTAAAGTGGTTGGCCTTGGTAAGGTGGCCATCTCACATGATAGTTCCATTCAAAATGTCATGCTCGTTGAATCTCTTGGCTACAACTTACTTTCAGTATCTAGACTTGCTGATTTCGGTTTGAATGTCCTATTTACTGAGGTAGATTGCCAAGTATTTCGTCGAGACAATCATAAAATGGTCTTTACGGGTATGCATAGAGGTGATCTTTATATTGTCGATTTCTCTAAAAAGGCACAACCTAAAACTTGCTTTGTTGCTAAATCCTCAAAAGGTTGGTTGTGGCATAGACGACTAGGTCACGTTGGCATGAGAAACCTTGATAAGCTTATTAAAGGAAATCATATCCTTGGAGTTAACGATGTCATATTTGATAAGGATAGACTTTGCAGTGCTTGTCAAGCAGGTAAACAGGTTGGAGGAAGACATCCCGTGAAGAACATCATGACCACAAGGAGGCCACCCGAGCTACTTCACATGGATCTTTTTGGTCCCAACGCCTACAAGAGTCTCGGTGGAAATTCTTTTGGTCTAGTTATAGTTGATGATTTTTCAAGATTTACGTGGGTGTTCTTTCTTAATGACAAGTCGCAGGTCCAGAAGATCTTCAGAAACTTCGCTAGGAAGGCCCAAAATCAGTTTGATGTGAAGATCAAGAAGGTTCGGAGTGACAACGGAACGGAGTTCAAGAACGCAAATGTGGACACCTTTCTTGACGAAGAAGGGATTTCACACGAGTTCTCGGCCACATACACACCTCAACAAAATGGAGTTGTTGAGAGGAAGAACCGGACGCTCATCGAAATGGCAAGAACGATGCTTGATGAATACAAGACGCCAAAGCACTTGTGGGCAGAAGCAGTTGAGACAGCTTGTCACACAACAAATCGCTTATATCTTCACAAGCTACTCTGCAAGACGGCATACGAGCTTCTCACCGGTAACAAACCCCAAGTTGGATACTTTCGAGTATTCGGCTCAAAGTGCTACATTCTTGATAAGCATCGTCGTTCAAAGTTTGCTCCTAAATCTCATGAAGGTTTTCTACTTGGTTATGGATCAAACTCTCACACTTACCGTGTCTACAACAATTTCACCTGAAAGGTTGAAGAGACGGTAGATGTGAAGTTTGATGAATCTAATGGCTCGCAAGTAGAGCAATTGCCAATTGATGTAGGAGACAAAGATCCTTCAGAAGCAATTCGAGACTTGTCCATTGGAAAAATTCATCCAACGGAGGTGAAGGAGAGTACTTCATCCGTCCAAGTGGAAGCTTCTACTTCACGACAAGGTGAACCAAGAATCGACATGGAAGCATCCACAAGTGGGACACATCAAGATGAAGAAAACGAGGAAATACGTCAAGACGAACATCAACAACCTCCTTCTCCACCACGACAAGAGAACGACGATGTCAACAATAAAGAAGGCCAAGAAGAAGAACAAGATGAAGAAGATGTTCAACGAAGACCCAAGCAAAAGCTCTCACGAGTTCGAGCAAGAATTGCCAAAGATCATCCCGTCGAGCAAATCCTCAATGATATACAAACCGGGAGAATCACTCGCTCAAAAACTCGTTTAGCTAACTTTTGTGAAAACTATTCATTCATCTCTAGCATTGAACCAATGAAGGTTGAAGAAGCATTGGAAGATCCGGATTGGATAAACGCTATGCATGAAGAGCTAGATAATTTTGAGAGAAACCAAGTTTGGACATTGGTTGAGAAGCCCGACAACAACCACAACATCATTGGTACCAAATGGGTGTTTCGCAACAAGCAAGATGAAGATGGACAAGTGGTCCGCAACAAAGCACGTCTCGTCGCCCAAGGATACACACAAGTCGAAGGTATGGACTATGGTGAGACGTATGCTCCCGTTGCTAGATTTGAGTCCATTCACATCTTACTTGCCTATGCTAATCACCATAATATCACCTTGTACCAAATGGACATTAAAAGTGCTTTTCTAAATGGAGAAATAGAGGAGGAAGTTTATGTCAAACAACCTCCCGGCTTTGTCAATCCTAAGAAACCAAATCATGTTTACAAACTTCACAAAGCTCTTTATGGTCTTAAACAGGCTCCTAGAGCATGGTATAAATGCTTGACCAAGTTCCTTACTACAAGTGGTTTTGAAATTGGTAAAATTGACTCTACTCTTTTTACTAAAAGGGTTAATGGAGAACTATTTGTATGCCAAATTTATGTTGATGACATCATATTTGGTTCAACTAACCCTCTCTTTAGTGAAAAGTTTGGAAAGCTAATGTCAGAGAAGTTTGAGATGTCTATGATGAGTGAACTCAAATTCTTTCTTGGGTTGAAAATCAAGCAAACTAAGGAAGGTACATTTGTCTCTCAAACAAAGTACACCAAGGACTTATTCAAGAAGTTCAATATGCAAGAATGCAAAGGTATGTCTACACCCATGCCTACTAGTGGACATAATGATTTAACCAAAGATGGTGAACCAGTTGATCAAAAGGTTTATCGCTCTATGATTGGTTCATTGTTATATCTATGTGCTTCATGTCCCGATATTATGCTAAGTGTATGCATGTGTGCACAATATCAAGCTGCTCCTAAAGATTGTCATCTTAAGGCTGTGAAAAGGATAGTGAGATATTTAATCCATACACCAAATTTTGGCATTTGGTATCCCAAGAGGTCTTCTTTTGATCTTGTTGGCTATTCCTACTCGGATTATGCCAGAGACAAGGTTGATAGAAAGTCCACTTCGGGTACTTGTCAATTTCTTGGTAGATCTCTTGTATCTTGGTCTTCCAAGAAACAAAACTCGGTATCTTTATCCACCGCCGAAGCTGAATACATTGCCGCTGGTTCATGTTGCGCTCAATTACTTTGGATGACTCAAACTCTTAAAGATTATGGGATTTATGTGAAACATGTTCCACTGCTTTGTGATAATGAAAGTGCTATCAAAATTGGTCATAATCCTGTACAACATTCTCGAACTAAGCATATTGAAGTTCGTCATCATTTCATTCGAGATCATGTTGCTAAGGGTGACATCAATCTTAAGCATGTTCGCACCAATAAGCAATTAGCAGATATATTCACTAAACCGCTTGATGAGAAAGTGTTTTGCAGGTTGAGAGGAGAATTGAACATCATTGATGCTTCGAACTTGGAGTAGAAACTCCATTGGATACATGCAAGACATGAGCTTATGACTAATCCATGATATATCTCTTATGATAACTATCTTATGTCTTGGATATATTTGTACCTTGCATGTTGTCTAACCCATGTAGGTGCTTGGTTGAATATAATTCCATAAGATTGCGACTCACTCACATCTTGAGCAATCTCTACATCACCAAGACTCTACACAATGGTGGTTGAAGACAAGGAAGCACAAAACCATTCAAACATATCCTTTGACAAATTCTATGTTGAGCTTCATGGTTGTCATTTTTGGATACACAAGTGCTCTTCCTTGCAAGAACTAACCCATGTAGGTAGATGAACTCAAACTCCAAGTGGTGCTCCCAAATATTGATGAGCTACATCAACCTTGAGCACCCACACAAGTTCAACTACATGAGCAAGAACCACACCACCACCCAAGGTATGTTGTTCCATCTTAGAGAAGCTTTACTCCAAGACATGAGTCAAAGCAACTCAACAAGATGTGAATACATCAAGATGCTTAAACGAAAAATGGTAACCCCATTTTGAGCTTAAACGATGAGTATGACCTATGATCAAGTGTCCTCACTTGACTCCTAAGTCAATATACTCTAACATAGGTGACTATGTCACTGCCCACTTCTAGATGAAGTTCTCTTATGTCCCCTTTCTGAGTTATTGCATTTGTTCCTTGCATATTTATTTCCTTCTCTCTCACACACACAAAAAAACTTCATCTAGAAACTTTCACTCTTTTCCTTTTTGCTCTTGTTCTGCATATTTCTGCATCAAATTTCTTGCAAATCCTTCAGCTAATTCATTGCAAATCTTTGTGAGATCTTACTTGTCTAGTGAGCTGAGGTGACAAGTGTTTTTCTCTGTGTAAACTCGGTTTCACCGACTTGCAAATTTCGGTCCAACCGAATCTTTTCGGTACCACCGAAATATGCCACTCGGTGCCACCGACTTTGCAATCAGAAAAATAGTTTGCCACTTGTTCTACATTTCTTCGGATCCAGCTCCACTCAATGAATCTTGTCCTCCACAAGCATCACAATTTTATCCTCTGCTTTGTGCTGAATCTCAAGGACCAAACCTATTTGGCGGATTCCAGGAAAAACCTTCTTGGAAATTGATGTCAAAGGGGGAGAGAGAGATCACATCAAAGCTTGTAGGAGAGAGAGATCACATCAAGGGAGAGAAACAGTCTCAAGGACCAAACCTACAAGAGAGAAAGTATTAAGGGGGAGAGAGAGACCTCAAGGGGGAGAGAAAGTCTCGAGGATCCCAGACGCTTGATGTTTAAGAGGAGAGATGCCACATGTATTTTTTTGGGGAAAAGACATGTTCATATAAACTCATTTGAATTTAGTTCTATTCAGCTCTGATTTTCTGTTTCCTATCTTCTCCCAATATCCCATGTAAGATTCAGGGGGAGCAAGACACCTAAAGGAAAAGAAATCAGCCAAATTCATTGCATATCTTTATTCTTGGGGACATGTTGAATCCAATGTGGTACCTTGTACTCACTCTCTACATGTCATCCCAGTCCTGGTATTCTTGTGGTTTCTTTTGTTTGCTCTGGCTAGTGGACGTACCTGTGTTATCTAACCTTGTTTGTGCAGGTTCATTCCATCCTAAGCCAACTCGAGACCACAAGGTAAGTATATGCATCAAAATCATGAGTATGAGGAGTTCTTGCTTATGTACATACTGTTTGCAAGAAGGACTCATGAGCATGAAGGTATTTTTCTTGATAATCTTTTGCTCTGATGCATATGGCCAAGATACATGTAACACATTGCCTAATCTGTCATCTTTATGCTCTCACATGCCTCTATATTTCATATTTACATGAGTGCATACATGTAGGGGGAGCCTATGCTTGCTACATGTTCTTCCAAAACTTTACTTGATGTTCTTTATATCTTTATCTAAAGCTTTGATGTATGTTGCCATCAATTACCAAAAAGGGGGAGATTGAAAGCACAAGTGCTCCCTAGGTGGTTTTGATAATTGATGACAACATATCTCTTGTTGGACTAACATCTCTATCTAGCATGTTTCAGATAAGTTCAACAATGGAGTGGCATGGACTAAAGGTTGTGGGAACTCCTCAAAATGCTAAGGACAAAGGATTGGCTCAAGCTCAAAAGCTCAAGACTCTTCATTTTATATTTTAGTGATCCAAGATCACATTGAGTCTTTAGGAAAAGCCAATACTATTAAGGAGGGATGAGGTGTTGCTTAATGAGCCTCTTGCTTCATGTGCTTAGTGATATGCTCCAAAATCCTCAACTACTTTCCCATATCCACATATGACCTAAACTCTAAGCCAAACTCGGTCCCACCGATTCTTCCTATCCGGCGCCACCGAGTTTCACTTGTCATTAGCCACTACCAAACCCTAGAAATTCGGTTCTACCGATAAGGATCTCGGTCTCACCGAGATGGGCTTGCAAACTCTCTGTTACCCATGGCAATATTCTCGGTCCCACCGAGATATGCAATTGGTCCCACCGAGATTGCAATGTAAACTCAGTGTTTCCCCTTTGTAACTTTTCGGTCTCACCGAGTTCCACTCGGTCTCACCGAAAGAGCAAATCGGTCCCACCGAGTTTGCCTGACCAACTCTCTGGTTAGCTAATTACCAAATTCGGTCTCACCGAGTTTGTGTAATCGGTCTCACCGAGATTACGTTATGCCCAAACCCTAACCGAATCGGTCCTACCGAGTTGCATGTTAGTCCCACCGAAATTCCTAACGGTCACTAGGTTTACTACTTCGGTCAGACCGAGTTTTCTGATCCGGTCCCACCGAGATTGGTAAATTGTGTGTAACAGTTGGATTTTGTGTGGAGGCTATATATACCCCTCCACCTCCTTCTCATTCGAGGAGAGAGCCATCAGAACACACACACCATTCCTACTCATATGTTCTGAGAGAGAACCACCTACTCATGTGTTGAGACCAAGACATTCCATTCCTACCATATGAATCTTGATCTCTAGCCTTCCCAAGTTGCTTTCCACTCAAATCTTCTTTCCACCAAATCCAAATCCTATGAGAGAGAGTTGAGTGTTGGGGAGACTATCATTTGAAGCACAGGAGCAAGGAGTTCATTACCTACACACCATTTGTTACTTCTTGGAGAGTGGTGTCTCCTAGATTGGCTAGGTGTCACTTGGGAGCCTCCGACAAGATTGTGGAGTTGAACCAAGGAGTTTGTAAGGGCAAGGAGATCGCCTACTTCGTGAAGATCTACCGCTAGTGAGGCAAGTCCTTCGTGGGCGATGGCCATGGTGGGATAGACAAGGTTGCTTCTTCGTGGACCCTTTGTGGATGGTTGCTTCTTTGTGGACCCTTCGTGGGTGGAGCCCTGTGTGGACTCGCGCAACCGTTACCCTTGGGTGGAGCCCTGTGTGGACTCGCGCAACCGTTACCCTTCGTGGGTTGAAGTCTCCATCAACGTGGATGTAGGATAGCACCACCTATCCGAACCACGGGAAAAACATCCGTGTCTCCAATTGCGTTTGAAATCTCCAAACCCTTCCCTTTACATTCTTGCAAGTTGCATGCTTTACATTCCGCTGCTCATATACTCTTTGCATGCTTGCTTGATATGTATTGTGTGTGTTGAAATTGTGCCTAAACTCCACTTAAACCGAAAAAGCTTAAAAATTGCAACTTTAGCACTAAGTGTCTAATCCCCCCCTTTCTAGACACATCTACTTCTAGATCCTACAATGGTGCTGTACGATCGAGCCCGTGTAGGCCCCACCATGAAAACTTCAGACGAAATCTCTATCATATGTTTGTTCTAGCTTATTCTGCAAGCCAATCCTTTGTTTTGTTTTGAGTTGTGGTATTCGAGTTGCTTCAATGTCAAGTGTTGATTCCATACCTTCCCCAAATGGTGTTCTCATGCACTGATGTGAATACCAATCCTTCATGATAATCGAGATTGTCATGTCAATCTTGTTCAACCGGTGTGTCTCTCTTCAAGTGGATCCGATCATGTCAACATCCGCAAGATCAATTATTAGTTCTTCTCAACGGTGTTTGTTTCATCCATCTTCAAGTTGTCTTTGTTTTCCCCCCCCCCCCCCCCTTTTTTTTCGGGGACTCAGATTTCTAGATCAAGTATCCATCTTATGGATGTGAAGTCTCTTCGTTCTTTTCAATCAATGTTCGTATCCGGTGATTCTCATGAAGATTCTAACGGAGCTTCTAGTTTATCGTTCTTCGTTCTTTTTCTTCTCCGGTGGTTTCAAGTCAAGCTTTGTTGATCATACCTTTTCCTCATTTCAATGCTTTCTCATACCGGTGCAATTCTTATTCTTTCACCTCTCGCTATTATTTTGTTCCGGAGTGCCGAGGATATCTCGGAGATTCGTGTTTTCACTCTGCTTTCGTTCAAGATCTTTCGAGGATGTCACCTCATTCAAGCCATTTAATTCAACCGGTGCAACCTCTCTTTTTAATCGTTCTACGGTGTTTCTTTTGAGTGGGCCCTAACCCACAGGTTTTTTCCACAGGATCTTACCTGACTCTTCTTATTTTCCCGGAGTTATCCTCAAATTTCTTTTTGAAGTTTTGACGTAAAAATGATTTATCATCAGTCAAATGTCTTTCTCCAAGATCTTCCAAATTCTTTTCATCATTGGTTCAACTTTTCCATTTTTCATTCCGGAGTGCATTAACAATTCATGGTGGTGTTTCTCGTCGTAATTCTCAGATTTTGAAGACCGAAGAAGATTCTTTTTTCAACCTTGCTCCATTCTCTTCAAGATTCGTCATTCGAGATTGCTGCCATCCTCCCATAATTGTTTCGTTTGTGGAAATTCTTTTCACCTATCCGGAGCAATTCAAGATTCTGTTCAGTTTGTTCATCCGGAGCTCATCATCTCATAATTATTCATTCCCAGCTTTCAGTTATCGTTCTCCTAATCTTACCAGTGCATCGATCAATTATCCTCTAATCAGTTCTTGATCTCTTCGTTCTCATGTAACTAATTTCTCTCAAGCATCTTCATTCATTTGCTAATTCTTCCCAGTGTTTTCTTTATCTTCTCTTCTTTCATTTTTAATTCTTATGGTGGTTCATTCAAGAGTTCTCGTCATTCGTTATCATATCAATTTATTCGTTCTTTCAAATCCTAACGGTGGTTTCGTGAAGACATCCTCAAGTTTATGTTATATCTCTCTTAATCTTTACTACGAGAATAAGTTGTATGCAATCCGTTTGCTCGTCATCAATTTAATTGGTGAAGGAGGAGCATAACATAATTCTTATTCTTGATTCACCCAGATGATTAATTCCTTATTCCGGAGGTTCATCAAATTCCTGATTTCAATTGTTAATCTTCTCTTTTCCTGGAGTTCCAATCTTTTTCAACTATTTCACCACAGAGATTCATGTAAATCGGTACAAGGATTCACCTTGTGTTTTCAACCCCTTTATTTCCATTTGGTCATTCTTTTGTTTAATGGAGTTCTTCATGGAGGTTCTACATGATGGTTCATCAAGGATTTAATTCCTTCTCGAAGTTTTTCATCGAGGTTCTTTTCTAAGGAGCTCAAGTTTTCTTCATCTTGCAATCCGGAGTGCAATTATTTCTATCTTATCTTTTGTGGTGGTGTTATGTCATTTTCGATAATTTTTCCTTCGTGTTTCACGATTCACAAGTTATCAAGAATGAGATATCTTAAATCCATCAATCTCTTCATTGAAGTATTCTTGGGTTATATTTCACCTGAAGCTTTCCCCAAGGATTGTTGCTATTTATGGTGCTTATAAATGATCCAAGTTCTTCATTTATCCTCCCGGCGAAATAAGTTTCTTGTCTCCTTGTTCTTATCAATCCAATTCTTTTTCCCGTGAGTGGCAGGTTGTCACCTCATAATTTGAGATGTATTCCATAAGACCATGTCAAGCTTATTCTTTTCGTTGTTGGTTTTCCAACAACTCCGTTCTAGCATTTGTTGTAAGCGTGCTCCCTCGAGATCTTGTTCCCTTTCGCTCATCCCATTCCATTCTTACTTTTGTTCCGGAGGCTTTGTGATGTTTCTCTCTTCAACCCATCTTTTCGTTTTGTCAGGATCGTGCTCTTTTCATGGTTTATCCATTTAACCGGAGTGTTGGCGTAATTGATCCTTATCGTTCCTTGTACATCTCGTTTCTACCGGAGTGCTTGCATGTACTTCTTGTCCATTGCAACCCTTTTCTTATGTCTTTCAACCTACAAAGTTCGCGTAATGTTCCTTGTTCCTCTTTTCTAACGGAGTGTTTTCAACTTTGTTCATCTCCGTTGTATTCTTTTGTCGAAATGGCTTAACCTCTTCAAGGTTCGTGGTTTCACTCGTTTGCCAAAGAAGCAACTTAGTTTTACCTCTTCTCTTTCTCTTCCGTTTTCCCCTCCGGTGCCATTCTAGATCTCAGGACGAGATCCTCTCGTAGTGGTAGAGTGTTGTGACGCCTCGAGACCGATGGGCCAGGTGTCCTCCGCTTATTTGCTGTTGTTGGCTTGTCTTCTTCTTGCGTGTTGCATCTTATCATGTCATCATGTGCATTGCATCATCATGTTTTCAAAACTTGCATCCGTCCCGGCCTCCTCGTTCTCTCCGTTGTCCGTTCTGAGCGCAGACACACTTTCACGCGCCTGCGGCATGTCCGAAATATTATTTTATAAGTGACCGGAAAATGTTCTCGGAATGGGTTGAAGGTTGGCGTGCGGTCTTATTATAGTGTAGATAGACCGCCTGTCAAGTTTCATCGCGTTCGGAGTCCGTTTGACGCCCCAACGGATAACTATAGCGGCAGTATAGCCGGTCTAGCGTCGGACATTTTTGGTCTCCGAAAACTGTTGTCGGGCTTTCCCTCTCTTTCCTCTCTAGCCCATCTACACAGCCCACCTAGGCCCAGCCTACTCCTCCTCGTGCCTGGAGCCGTCTGATCGCGATCCGAGGGTCCAAAAACGGATGAAAACCCCTAACCCTAGACCCCTGCCTATTTAAGAAGCCCCCCTTGCCATTTTTGGGTGCCCCTAGCCTCCTCCTACCGTCAGCCGCCGCATCCCCCTCAAAAACCACGCCACCAGCCAGATCCATCCACCTCCTCCTCGTTTTCCAGCGCCCTCCACCTCCACCTCGCCACTTGGCGCGCGGTCATTGGCTACGCCATCACCGCCAGCCAGCCTCCTCCACTCCCCTCGTGCCACGCGCCCCTGCCTGCCTCCCACCTCGCGTAGGGCCCGCGGAACCCAGATCGGGGCCCTGGAAGCCCATCTGCGCCCGATCCCGAGTCAACGCCTGCTCGCTCCCGCTGCACCTCCTTGATCCGATCTGGATCGGGAGGGAGGCCGCCGCTCGATGCTCCGGCAAGGCCCGCCGGCCACCGGAGCCCACCGCATCGCCGGCGACCCCTACTCCGCGACGTCGCCCAGGTTGCGTTCCCGGCCGCCAGCTCCTCCCTTCCACCGTTTCTATTCCTCCTTACCTTATAGCTTGCTCTCTCTCTCTCTGGTCATACACAGCGCCGCCGCTCGGAGTTCCTCGCTGCCGCCCATCTTTCGGCGTCGTCCGGATTCGCCGGATCTGGCGTCCCCCGCCCTGGATCCGCCTCCCGCTCCGATCCCCGGCCTCCGCTTCATCCCATGCTGCCCTCGTCGGAGAACCACACCGCCGGCTCATCTTGCATCGTGGGGAGGACGACGACCGCGCCAGCGCTCCCCTGTCTCGTCTTCGCCATGGGCCTCCACCGCCAAGGCCAGTTCGCCCCGGCCCAGTTCCACAGCGCCAGCCGGATTCGGCCTCAAGGCCGATGTGAGCCGCCCTCCAAATCCCCTCTTCCTGTTGGGCCAACAGGATTCGGCCCATGTAGTATTTTTTTCCTCGAGACGAATTTAGCTAATATTCCTGAGACGGTTATTTTGCAGAAAACCCCTTCATGATCATTCATTTAATAACTTCACAACTGTGCATCGGATCTAAACAATTTATATATGTAACCTGATTAGAATTTCATATAGTTTCACAATATCCAACTTTCATGCATGTTTGAGATGTTTAAAATGTTGTTTGTTTAAATTTTCTCCTATGCCATGCTAAAATGCTTTATTTCATTACTTAATAACCGTAGCTCCAAATCTAATAAACTTTATATGTAAATGGGGTAGAAAAATGCCTAGTTTATCATGATAGCTTTACTTTGCATGTTTAACAACTCTAAAATTGTGTTTAGGGCAGAACAGTACCAAACCTAATATATGCATATGGGGATTTACCGGAATTGTTGTTCGTTGCTTCCGGCCTCATTTAAACTTGACTAGATAGGTAGTTTTACTTTGCTTCACCCTCTTGCCATGTTTAACAACATTTAATATTGTTGGGTACATAAACAAGATCGAACTAAATAATTGTTGTGGTGTTTCGTCATTATGCATCGGAGTTGCATAATGGAGCTCCACTTAATTTGTAGGATTGTTTGTGCACTTTGCCATGCCATGCCTCATTAAACCTGACATGCATCATACTTGTTTGCGCATCATGCCATGTTTATGTGGTGGTTGTTTACTATGTTGAGTGCTTCTTTCCGGTGTTTGCTTCTTCGGGTTGGATCCGGTTACGTCGCGTTTGTGAGGACTCGTTCGACTACGTCCGTTTGTCTTCTTCATGGACTCGTTTTTCTTCCTTGCGGGATTTCAGGCAAGATGACCATACCCTCGAAATCACTTCTATCTTTGCTTGCTAGTTGCTCGCTCTTTTGCTATGCCTATGCTGCGATACCTACCACTTGCTTATCATGCCTCCTATATTGTTGAACCAAGCCTCTAACCCACCTTGTCCTAGCAAACCGTTGTTTGGCTATGTTACCGCTTTGCTCAGCCCCTCTTATAGCGTCGTTAGTTGCAGGTGAAGATTGAAGTTTGTTCCTTGTTGGAACATGGAGATCGTTCCTTGTTGGAACATTGTTTACTTGTTGGGATATCACAATATATCTTATTTAATTAATGCATCTATATACTTGGTAAAGGGTGGAAGGCTCGGCCTTATGCCCGGTGTTTTGTTCCACTCCTGCCGCCCTAGTTTCCGTCATATCGGTGTTATGTTCCCGGATTTTGCGTTCCTTACGCGGTTGGGTTATAATGAGAACCCCTTGACAGTTCGCCTTGAATAAAACTCCTCCAGCAATGCCCAACATTGGTTTGACCATTTGCCACCTAGCCTCTTTTTCCCTTGGGAGTCACGCTCCTGAGGGTCATCATTATTTTAACCCCCCCGGGCCAGTGCTCCTCTGAGTGTTGGTCCAAACTAGAGCCCCTTGCAGCGCCACCTCGGGGAAACTCGAGGGCTGGTTTTAGTTGTACGGACTGCTCATCTGAGTGTGCCTGAGAACGAGATATGTGCAGCTCCTATCGGGATTTGTCGGCACTCGGGCGGTGTTGCTGGACTTGTTTTACCATTGTCGAGGATGTCATGTAACCGGGATTCCGAGTCTGATCGGGTCTCCCCGCTAGAAGGAATATCCTTCGTTGATCGTGAGAGCTTGTGATGGGCTAAGTTGGGACACCCCTGCAGGGATTTGAACTTTCAAAAGCCGTGCCCACGGTTATGGGAAGATGGGAATTTGTTAATGTCCGGTTGTAGAAAACCTGAAGTTGACCTTAATTAAAATACATCAACCGCGTGTGTAACCGTGATGGTCTCTTTCCGGCGGAGTCCGGGAAGTGAACACGGTGTTGGAGTTATGCTTGACGTAGGTTGTTCTAGGATCACTTCTTGATCATACTTTTATCGACCATGCTTTGCCTTATGTTCTCGCTCTCATTTGCGTATGTTAGCCACCATATATGCTAGTCGCTTGCTGCAGCTCCACCTCATACCTTTACCTTACCCATAAGCTTAAATAGTCTTGATCGCGAGGGTGCGAGATTGCTGAGTCCCCGTGACTCACATATACTTCCAAAACCAGCTTGCAGGTACCGTTGAACCGTGCAGATGACGCAATCAAGCTCAGGAGGAGCTCGATGAAGATCTTGTCCTTTATGTTGTTTCGTTCTAGTTGATCAGTAGTGGAGCCCAGTTGGGGTCGATCGGGGATCTGTGTAGCTTTTGGGGTAGTCTTCTTTTATTTTGGTTCCATAGTCGGACCTTGATTGTATTTGGTTGATGTAATGCTTTATTCATGTATTGGTGTGAAGTGGCGATGGTAAGCCAACTATGTATCTTTTCCCTTATGTATTACGTGGGTTGTGTGAAGATTACCTCACTTGCGACATTGCTTTCAATGCGGTTATGCCTCTAAGTCGTGCTTCGTCACGTGGGAGATATAGCCGCATCGAGGGCGTTACATCCAAGCTCTCTCATTTTTTTCGTCACGGAGATCCATCTAAATCATTGCAAGGCTTCACCTTGTGTTTTTCAACCACCTTTTCCTTTCATCTTCATCATCCTTTTTGGTACCGGAGTTCTTCATGAAGGTTCTACATGATGGTTCATCAAGAATTTAATTCCTTCTCAAAGTTTTCATCGAGATTCTTTTAAGGAGCTCAAGAATTCTTCATTTTGCAATCTGGAGTGCAATTCTTTTCTTCCGTATCATTGGAGGTGGTATTACGTCATTCTTGATAATTTGAGTTCATGCATCATGTTTCACATGTTGTTAAGAATGAGCTATTTTAAATCCATCAACCTCTTCGTTGGAGTTATCTTGGGTTATATTTCACCTAAAGCTTTTTCTAAGGATTGTTGCTATTATGGTGCTTATTATTGACCTAAGTTCTTTTATCCTCCCGATGGTATAAGTTTCTCGTTTCCTTGTTGATATCAATTCAAATCCATTGTTTTCCGTTAGTGGCAGAATTTTCACCTCATAGTTTTGAGATGTTCTCCATAAGCCCACTACAAGCTTACTCTTTTTCGTTGTTGGATTTCCAACATCTCCGTTTGACCATTCTCCTAAGGATGCCTTTTTCAAGCTCATTCGAGATAGAAGATATTGTTCTCTCCTCCGTTCAATCCATTCCATTCTCTCTTTTCTTCCGGAGGCATTGTGATGTTGCTCTCTTCAACCCTTCTTCTTATTTTTGTCAGGACCTTATTCTTTTCATGCTAATCCATTTAACCGGAGTGTTGAGCCCTATGCTCAAGTCCTTTTCATCTTATCAAGTTTCTTATCACTTTTCAACCGGAGTGCTGCCCAAATTTGTTCTTCCTTGTTCCTCTTTTCTAACGGAGTGTTTTCAAGTTCGTTCACCTCCGTTGTATTCTTTTCTCGAAATGGCTTAACCTTTTCAAGGTTCTTTGGCTTCACTCGTTTGTCAAAGAAGCAACTTAGTTTTACCTCTTCTCTTTCTCTTCCGTTGTCCCTCCGGTGCCATTCTAGATCTCGGGACGAGATCCTCTCGTAGTGGTGGAGTGTTGTGACGGCCCGAGACCGATGTGCCAGGTGTCTTCCAGTTATTCGATGTTGTTGCCTTGTCATTCGCTTGCATGTTGCATCTTGCCATGTCATCATCCGCATTGCATCTTCATGTTTTCGAAAACTTGCATCCGTCCCGGTCTCCTCGTTCTTTCCGTTATCCGTTCTGAGCCCGACCACACTTGCACGCGCCCGTGGCACGTCCGAAATATTATTTTTATAAGTGGCCGGAAAATGTTCTCGGAATGAGTTGAAAGTTGGCATGCGGTCTTATTTTAGTGTAGGAAGACCGCCTGTCAAATTTCATCGCGTTCGGAGTCCGTTTGATGCCCCAACGGATAACTATAGCGGCAGTATAGCCGGTCAAACGTCGGACGTTTTCGGTCTCCGGAAACAGTCGCCGGGCCTCTCTTCTCTTCTCTCAACCTGAGACCTTCTGCATAGTCCACTACTCACCATCAGACCCAACCTAACCTCTCTCGTCAGCCCGCGGCTCTCCTTGCGCGCGTGTCCGAAAAGCTGTCTCGGACCCGACCCAGACAGTCGTCACCAACGGGTCCGGATCATCCCCAAACATCTACAAAACGTCCCCGTTTTGTTAATTGGACTCCTCTAACCTTTTATTCTCGACCGCCCGATTACGATCGGAGGGTCTAATCCCAACCCTATGTTTCCTATTTATAGTGCACCCACTTACTAAATCAGATCTAACCCTAGCCTAACCCTAGACCAACTCCCTCTTTTCCCTCCTCGCGCCGCCACCCAGTCTCCACCTTCCTCGGGATCCTCCCCGACCAATCTAGCCAGCCGACAGCCTTCCCCCAACCTCGGGATCTCCTCCCGATCCACCTGCGCCTCTCCTTCCGTGCCCAGCCACTATTTTTTCTCGATCCAGATCCTCTCGTGCTCTCCCCTGCTCCCTCACTCTCGATTGGATCGAGGGGAGGAGCCCATCGACCCCGCGTCACCGCCAACCTTCGTGCCGGTGAAGCGAACCAGGAGCCAACTAGATGGTCGCCGGCCACCCAAGCATCAGCAGCAGATGAGCACCACGGCCCTCCTCTTCCTCCTGTTTTCTCCTTCTCCTCCTCTTCCTCCTCCATCTCTCAACTCCCCTCCTCTGTTTCTTACCGCAGGAACCGGTCGCAGCCGTCGAACACCATGGATTCGCGCCAAGAGCTCTATGATCCCCGAGGACCTCGCCGCCGGGATCCACTTCCTCCTGCCACCTCCAGCGCCACCACTCCTCTCGATCCCCACCAATCAGAGCCCCCACGGCCCTTCTCGACCAGCAGCCCTCGTCGCCCTTGCTCCCGCTCGACTCGTCGGCGAGCTGTCAGCCATGGAGACCACCGCGACAAGGCCAGCCCTCGCCGCCCTTCTCCTTTTCCTCCATCCTTCTTCCACCTCCCTAATCTCTCTGCTCCCTCTCTGCCGCCATGGACAAGACTTCGATGTCGCCGTCCTCGTGTTGCATCGCCCTCGCTGCCGTCACCACAAACCCTCCCCGTTTTCTGCATCTCCTCCGGCAGCGCCGCCGTGCCCGCACGCCTCTGGTGAAGCTCCGGTCAGCCAAGCCGCACCCATTCTTCCCTCCTTTCTTCCCCATTTCTTCTCCCTGTCTCTCCCCTCTGAACTTTTGCTTGCTGTATTTCTTCACAGGAACAGAGACGTCGTCGTCTTGTTCGACTCCCACCATCAGGAACCGGCTTCCCTCGTCAAATCCGGTGGATTCCGCCGCCGTGCGCCGCATGCAGGCCCCATATCGTCGAACCTCCCATCAAGCAGCGCCGCCTCGCCCTGCTTCCTGTCCCATCCGTGCCAGGCCAGTGCCCGGCCTCTCCTTCCCTTGCTTCGAGCAGCGGTTCAGGATTGAGCGCGCCCGCTCGCCTGCTCGTTGACCGCGCCATGCGTGGGCCTCCTGCTGCCCACCAAGGCCCGGGCCGCAACCGCAGCATGCATCAGGCCCAGCGGCCTCCCCTCCAACTCATGGGCCTCAGCCCATGGTGAGTGCCCCAGCAGCCTGCAGATTCGGCCCGATGTATTTTTTCCTTGTCTGTGATTTTAGCAATTAAACCTGAGACTGCAGTTTTGCAGGAAAACCGTTGCACTTCATGCATATAATAACTTCACAACCGTGCATCGGTTTAAAACAAGCCTTATATGAAAGTTGCTTAGAATTTTGTCTAGTTTAATAATATGCCATTTTCATCCATGTTTAAAATGCTGTTTGAGTAAATTTGCTTAAATGCCATGCTAAAATTCTTTATTTCATAACTAAATAACCCTAGCTCCAAACCTAACAAACTTTATATGTAAATGGGGTAGAAAAATGCCTAGTTTAACATGGTGGCCTCACTTTGCATGTTTAACAACTATAAAATATGATTTAGGGCAGAACAGCACCAAACCTAATATATGCATATGGGGGTTTACCGGAATTGTTGTTCGTTGTTCCCGGCCTCTTTTAAACTTGACTAGATAGGTAGTTTTGCTTTGCTTCACCATCTTGCCATGCTAAAAACATTTAATCTTGTTGGGTACATAAACGAGATCGAACTAAGTAACTCGAATGTGGTGTCCCGTCAATATGCATCCTGTTGCATATTGAGCTCCACTTAATTTGTAGGATTGCTTATGCATTTTGCCATGCCATGCCTCTTTAAACCGGACATGCATCATATTTGATTGTGCATCATGCCATGATTATGTGGTGGTTGTTTACTATGTTGTTTGCTTCTTTCCGGTGTGCTTCTTTGGGTTGTTTCCGATAACGTCGCGTTTGTGAGGATCCATTCGACTACGTCTGTTTGTCTTCTTCATGGACTCGTTCTTCTTCCTTGCGGGATTTCAGGCAAGATGACCATACCCTCGAAATCACTTCTATCTTTGCTTGCTAGTTGCTCGCTATTTTGCTATGCCTATGCTGCGATACCTACCACTTGCTTATCATGCCTCCCATATTGTTAAGCCAAGCCTCTAACCCACCTTGTCCTAGCAAACCGTTGTTTGGCTATGTTACCGCTTTGCTCAGCCCCTCTTATAGCGTTGTTAGTTGCAGGTGAAGATTGGAGCTTGTTCCATGTTGGAATATGGATATTTTGTTGGGATATCACAATACCTCTTATTTAATTAATGCATCTATATACTTGGTAAAGGGTGGAAGGCTCGGCCTTATGCCTGGTGTTTTGTTCCACTCTTGCCGCCCTAGTTTCCGTCATATCGGTGTTACGTTCCCGAATTTTGCGTTCCTTACGCGGTTGGGTTATAATGGGAACCCCTTGACAGTTCGCCTTGAATAAAACTCCTCCAGCAATGCCCAACATTGTTTTTACCATTCGCCACCTAGCCTCTTTTTCCCTTGGGTTTCGCGGACTCAAGGGTCATCTTTATTTTAACCCCCCGGGCGAGTGCTCCTCTGAGTGTTGGTCCGAACTGAGCTGCCCGCGGGGCCACCTCGGGGAAACTTGAGGGTTGGTTTTACTCGTAGCTAGTCTCATCTGAGTGTGCCCTGAGAACGAGATATGTGCAGCTCCTATCGGGATTTGTCGGCACATTCGGGCGGTGTTGCTGGACTTGTTTTACCATTGTCGAGATGTCTTGTAACCGGGATTCCGAGTCTGATCGGGCCTTCCCGCTAGAAGGAATATCCTTCATTGACCGTGAGAGCTTGTGATGGGCTAAGTTGGGACTCCCCTGCAGGGATTTGAACTTTCGAAAGCCGTGCCCGCGGTTATGGGCAGATGGGAATTTGTTAATGTCTGGTTGTAGAAAACCTGAAGTTGACCCTAATTAAAATGCATCAACCGCGTGTGTAACCGTGATGGTCTCTTCTCGGCGGAGTCCGGGAAGTGAACACGGTGTTGGAGTAATGCTTGACGTAGGTTGTTCTAGGATCACTTCTTGATCATAGTTCATCGACCGTGCTTTTGCCTTCTCTTCTCACTCTCGTTTGCGTATGTTAGCCACCATATATGCTAGTCGCTTGCTGCAGCTGCACCTCATACCTTTTACCCTTCCTATAAGCTTAAATAGTGTTGATCGCGAGGGTGTGAGATTGCTGAGTCTCCGTGACTCACAGATACTTCCAAAACCAGCTTGCAGGTGCCGTTGAATCGTGCAGATGAAGCAACCAATCTCAAGGAGGAGCTCTATGAAGATCTTGTCCTTTGTGTTGTTTCGTTCTAGTTGATCAGTAGTGGAGCCCAGTTGGGGTCGACCGGGGATCTGTGTAGCATTTGGGGTAGTCTTCTTTTATTTTGGTTCCGTAGTTGGACCCTGATTGTATCTGGATGATGTAATGCTTTATTCATGTATTGTGTGAAGTGGCGATTGTAAGCCAACTATGTATCTTTTCCCCTTTACTTATTTACATGGGTTGTGTGAAGATTACCTCACTTGCGACATTGCTTTCAATGCGGTTACGCCTCTAAGTCATGATTCGACACATGGGAGATATAGCCGCATCGAGGGCATTACACGTAGTGCAAGTAGTCGGCGAGGGCGACGGAGAGGTCCGGCTCGCCGGGATGGCGGACGGCAGGGCAAGGGCCGGCACGGAGCGGGGGCTCGAGCACTTGCGGCACAAGAGAGAAAGGGAGGCGGGTGCCGATGTGGGGCCTCGCTGGTGGTCGGCCGGCGAGGGTGGAGTTGGTCGGCGAGGGTAGCAGCGACAGGGGCGCGAAGGACGAGGGGGATATCGAGGGAGAGAAGGAATCGGGCGCGGGCGCTCCTCTCCTGGCGGCGCTGGAGGGAGGATGAGAGGGAGAGTAAAGGAGAGATGGGGATCGAGGGTTAGTATTAGGTGCGGGCTGGCCTAGGTTCCAAGGGGCGGCTGGGCCTTGGGCCAAAATGGCCGGCGCTGGTGGTTGGGAGGCCCAGGTGGCCAGAGGCCTGGCTGGGCTCTGCCGGGCCTGAGGATGGGTCGCGTTGAGCAGCTGCTAGGCTGGTCTCTCTCTCCCTTCTCTCTATTTCCTTTAATAGAAAAGCATAGAGAGAAGAAAAAGGAATAGGGGGGTTAGGGAAAGAACTTGCGCACGAGGGTAATTTTTCTGGACTCACAAAAATGTGAGGAATTTAAATAAAATGGCAAGAGGATTTTTGGAGAAAATAGATTCACACATGTTGAATTTAATTCAACATGTTTGAATTTTGAAACCCATTCAAAAGGACTCTAAATGGGATGATATTTTAGAGGAGCCTCGATAAGAAGTGACATGAATTGTTGGGAAAGTTTGAGGAAGAACTTGAGATAGAATGGACATGGGAATTAAATTGCAAGTATGTTAAGGTAAATTCCAAAATAGTGGAATATTTATTATAGCTCCCTAATATTGGGATATATGTTGTAAAGAGAATCACCACATGAATTCCCTCGGTTTAAATGGACCGAAGACCCATGCAATTTGTTTAGTTGAGTTTTAAGAAGAGGAGCAAGAAGACATGATGCAATGCACATGATGCAAAAATGAAAGCAACAAACCAAGCAAATCACACAATGAATCACGGAAAACATGGAAGGCATCTGGAGCACCGGTCTCGGGGCATTACAAGACTCCACCACTACGAGAGGATCTCGTCCTGAGATCTAGGATGGCACCGGAGAGAAAACGGAAGAGAAAGAGGTAAAACAAAGTTGCTTCTTTGACAAACGAGTGAAACCAATGAACCTTGAGAGGTTGAACAAATTGAAATAAAGAAAGAATATAACGAAGATGAATGAAGTTGAAAACAGTCCTTTAGGAAAGAGGAACGAGGAACATTGCGAAAACCTTGTGGGTAGAAAGACATGAATGAAGAGCTCCAGCGACAAGGAAGGACAAGTAACCACTCCGGCTAAAACAAGATAGCGAAGGAAATAGATTGATATAATTTGGGCAGCACTCCGACTGTAAAAGTGGAAGGAATTGAACATGAAGTTGACAAGATGAGAGGATACTTGAAAAGAGGACACGACATTCCGGTTGAATGGATAAGCAAAGGAAAGAACATGATCTTTGACAAAAATGGGATGATGGGTTGAAGCGTGCAACATCACAATGCCTCCGGAACAAAAGATAGAACGGACTGAAAGTAACAAAGAAGAAAAACAACATCTTCTACCTCGAATGAGTTTGATAACATCCTTCCATAGAGGATTGGACGGAGTTATTGGGAAATGAAAAACAACGGTAAGAATAAGCTTGTTGTGGGCTTATGGAATCATCTCAAAACTTAGAGGTGAATACTATTGGGGAACGTAGTAATTTCAAAAAAATTCCTACACACATGCAAGATCATGGTGATGCATAGCAACGAGAGGGGAGAGTGTTGTCCACGTACCCTCGTAGACCAAAAGCGGAAGCGTTAGCACAACGCGGTTGATGTAGTCGTACGTCTTCACGATCTGACCGATCCGAGTACCGAACGTACGACACCTCCGAGTTCAGCACACGTTCAGCCCGATGACGTCCCATGAACTCCGATCCAGCAGAACTTCGAGGGAGAGTTCGGCGCAGGGCTTCGCCTAAGCACCGCTACGATATAATCGAGGTGGATTATGGTGGAAGGGGGCACCGCACACGATTGGGAGAGATCAACTGATCAACTTGTGTGTCTAGAGGTGCCCCCTGCCCCCGTATATAAAGGAGGGAGGGAGAGGTCGGCCCTAGAGGGGGCGCGCCAAGTGTGGGGAGTCCTACTAGGACTCCCAAGTCCTAGTAAGATTCCCCTTTCCTTTCTGGAGTAGGAGTGAAGGAAAGAGGGGGAGAGGGAAAAGGAAAAGGGGGCTGCACCCCTTGTCCAATTAGGACCAGAGGGGGGCGCGCGCCTCCTTCCTTTTGACCTCTCTGCTCTATTCCTGTATGGCCCAATAAGGCCCAATACTTCTCCCGGTGAATTCCCGTAACTCCCCGGTACTCCGAAAAATACCCGGATCACTCGGAACCTTTCCGATGTCAGAATATAGTCATCCAATATATCGATTTTTATGTCTCGACCATTTCGAGACTCCTCGTCATGTCCCCGATCTCATCCGGGACTCCAAACTACCTTCGGTACATCAAATGACATAAACTCATAATATAACCGTCATCGAAACGTTAAGCGTGTGGACCCTATGGGTTCGAGAACTATGTTGACATGACCGAGACACGTCTCCGGTCAATAACCAATAGTGGAACCTAGATGTTCATATTGGCTCCCACATATTCTACGAAGATCTTTATCGGTCAAACCGCATAACAACATACGTTGTTCCCTTTGTCATCGGTATGTTACTTGCCCGAGATTCGATCGTCGGTATCTCAATACCTAGTTCATTCTCGTTACCGGCAAGTCTCTTTACTCGTTCTATAATACATCATCCCGTAACTAACTCATTAGTTGCAATGCTTGCAAGGTTTAAGTGATGTGCATTACTGAGAGGGCCCAGAGATACCTCTCCGACAATCGGAGTGACAAATCCTAATCTCGAAATACGCCAACCCAACAAGTACCTTCGGAGACACCTGTAGAGCACCTTTATAATCACCCAGTTACGTTGTGACGTTTGGTAGCACACAAAGTGTTCCTCCGGTAAACGGGGTTGCATAATCTCATAGTCATAGGAACATGTATAAGTCATGAAGAAAGCAATAGCAACATACTAAACGATCGGGTGCTAAGCTAACGGAATGGGTCATGTCAATCACATCATTCTCCTAATGATGTGACCCCGTTAATCAAATGACAACTCATGTCCATGGTTAGGAAACATAACCATCTTTGATCAACGAGCTAGTCAAGTAGAGGCATACTAGTGACAACCTGTTTGTCTATGTATTCACACATGTATTATGTTTCCGGTTAATACAATTCTAGCATGAATAATAAACATTTATCATGATATAAGGAAATAAATAATAACTTTATTATTGCCTCTAGGGCATATTTCCTTCAGTCTCCCACTTGCACTAGAGTCAATAATCTAGTTCACATCGCCATGTGATTTAACACCAATAGTTCACATCACATGTGATTAACACCCATAGTTCACATCGTCATGTGACCAACACCCAAAGGGTTTACTAGAGTCAACAATCTAGTTCACATCGCTATGTGATTAACACCCAAAGAGTACTAAGGTGTGATCATGTTTTGCTTGTGAGAGAAGTTTAGTCTACGGGTCTGCCACATTCAGATCCATATGTATTTTGCAAATTTCTATGTCAACAATGCTCTGCACGGAGCTACTCTAGCTAATTGCTCCCACTTTCAAAATGTATCCAGATTGAGACTTAGAGTCATCTGGATTAGTGTCAAAATTTGCATCGACGTAACCCTTTACGATGAACCTTTTGTCACCTCCATAATAGAGAAACATATCCTTATTTCACTAAGGATAATTTTAACCGCTGTCCAGTGATCTACTCCTAGATCACTATTGTACTCCCTTGCCAAAAAAACAGTGTAGGGTATACAATAGATCTGGTACACAGCATGGCATACTTTATAGAACCTATGGCTGAGGCATAGGGAATGACTTTCATTCTCTTTCTATCTTCTGTTGTGGTCGGTCTTTGAGTCTTACTCAATTTCACACCTTGTAACACAGGCAAGAACTCTTTCTTTGACTGTTCCATTTTGAACTACTTCAAAATCTTGTCAAGGTATGTACTCATTGAAAAAACTTATCAAGCGTCTTGATCTATATCTATAGATCTTGATGCTTAATATGTAAGCAGCTTCACCGAGGTCTTTCTTTGAAAAACTCCTTTCAAACACTCCTTTATGCTTTGCAGAATAATTCTACATTATCTTTGATCAACAATATGTCATTCACATATACTTATCAGAAATGTTGTAGTGCTCCCACTCACTTTCTTGTAAATACAGGCTTCACCGCAAGTCTGTATAAAACTATATGCTTTGATCAACTTATCAAAGCGTATATTCCAACTCCGAGATGCTTGCACCAGTCCATAGATGGATCGCTGGAGCTTGCATATTTTGTTAGCACCTTTAGGATTGAAAAAACTTTCTTGTTGCATCATATACAACTCTTCTTTAATAAATCCATTAAGGAATGTAGTTTTATTTATCCATTTGCCAGATTTCATAAAATGTGGCAATTGCTAACATGATTCGGACAGACTTAAGCATAGATACGAGTGAGAAACTCTCATCGTAGTCAACACCTTGAACTTGTCGAAAACCTTTCGCGACAATTCTAGCTTTGTAGATAGTAACACTACTATCAGCGTCCGTCTTCCTCTTAAAGATCCATTTAATCTCAATGGCTCGCCGATCTTTGGGCAAGTCAATCAAAGTCCATACTTTGTTCTTATACATGGATCTCATCTCAGATTTCATGGCCTCAAGCCATTTCGCGGAATCTGGGCTCATCATCGCTTCCTCATAGTTTGTAGGTTCTTCATGGTCAAGTAACATGACCTCCAGAACAATATTACCGTACCACTCTGGTGCGGATTTCACTCTGGTTTACCTACGAGGTTCGGTAGTAACTTGATCTGAAGTTACATGACCATCATCATTAGCTTCCTCACTAATTGGTGTAGTAGTCACAGAAACAGATTTCTGTGATGAACTACTTTCCAATAAGGGAGCAGGCACAGTTACCTCATCAAGTTCTACTTTCCTCCCACTCACTTCTTTCCAGAGAAACTCCTTCTCTAGAAAGGATCCATTCCCAGCAATGAATATCTTGCCTTCGGATATGTGATAGAAGGTGTACCCAACAGTTACTTTTGGGTATCCTATGAAGATGCACTTCTCTGACTTGGGTTTGAGCTTATCAAGATGAAACTTTTTCACATAAGCATCGCAACCCCAAACTTTAAGAAACGACAACTTATGTTTCTTGCTAAACCACAGTTCATACGGTGTCGTCTCAACGGATTTAGATGGTGCCCTTTTTAATGTGAATGCAGCTGTCTCTAATGCATAACCCCAAAATGATAGTGGTAAATTGGTAAGAAACATCATAGATTGCACTATATCAAATAAAGTACGGTTATGACGTTTGGACACACCATTACGCTGTGGTGTTCCAGGTGGCATGAGTTTGTGAAACTATTCCACATTGTTTTAATTGAAGGCCAAACTCGTAACTCAAATATTTTACTTCTGCAGTCATATCGTAGAAACTTTTATTTTTGTTACGATGATTCTCCACTTCACTCTGAAATTCTTTGAACTTTTCAAATGTTTCAGACTTGTGTTTCATCAAGTAGATATACTCATATCTTCTCAAATCATCTGTGAAGATTAGAAAATAATGATACCTGCCGCAAGCCTCAATATTCACCGGACCACATACATCAGTATGTATGATTTCCAACAAATCTGTTTCTCGCTCCATTGTTCCGGAGAATGGAGTCTTAGTCATCTTGCCCATGAGGCATGGTTCGCAAGCATCAACCGATTCATAATCAAGTGATTCCAAAAGCCCATCAGCATGGATTTTCTTCATGCGCTTTACACCAATATAACCTAAACGGCAGTGCCCCAAATAAGTTGCACTATCATTATTAACTTTGCATCTTTTGGCTTCAATATTATGAAAATGTGTATCACCACGATCGAGATCCAACGAACCATTTTCATTGGGTGTATGACCATAGAAGGTTTTATTCATGTAAACAGAACAACAATTATTCTCTAACTTACATGAATAACCGTATTGCAATAAACATGATCCGATCATATTCATGCTCAACGCAAACACTAAATAACATTCATTTTAGGTTTAACACTAATCCCGAAAGTATAGGGAGTGTGCGATGATGATCATATCAATCTTGGAACCATTTCCAATACACATCGTCACTTCACCCTTAACTAGTCTCTGTTCATTCTACAACTCCCGTTTCGAGTTACTATTCTTAGCAACTGAACTAGTATCAAATACCGAGGGGTTGCTATAAACACTAGTAAAGTACACATCAATAACATGTATATCAAATATACCTATGTTCACTTTGCCATCCTTCTTATCCGCCAATTACTTGGGGTAGTTCCGCTTCCAGTGACCAGTCCCTTTGCAGTAGAAGCACTCAGTTTCAGGCTTAGGTCCAGACTTGGGTTTTTTTCACTTGAGCAGCAACTTACTTGCTGTTCTTCTTGAAGTTCCCCTTTCTTCCCTTTGTCCCTTTACTTGAAACTAGTGGTTTTGTTTACCATCAACACTTGATGCTTTTCTTGGTTTCTACCTTCATCGATTTCAGCATCACAAAGAGCCTGGGAATCGTTTCCGTTATCCCTTGCATATTATAGTTCATCACGAAGTTCTACTAACTTGGTGATGGTGACTAGAGAATTCTGTTAATCACTATTTTATCTGGAAGATTAACTCCCACTTGATTCAAGCGATTGTAGTACCCAGACAATCTGAGCACATGCTCACTGCTTGAGCTATTCTCCTCCATCTTTTAGCTATAGAACTTGTTGGAGACTTCATATCTCTCAACTCGGGTATTTGCTTGAAATATTAACTTCAACTCCTGGAACATCTCATATGGTCCATGACATTCAAAACGTCTTTGAAGTCCCGATTCTAAGCCGTTTAAGCATGATGCACTAAACTATCAAGTAGTCATCATATTGGGCTAGCCAAACGTTCATAACATCTGCATCTGCTCCTGCAATAGGTTTGTCACCTAGCAGTACATCAAGGACATAATTCTTCTGTGCAGCAATGAGGATAAACCTCAGATCATGGATCCAATCCGCATCATTGCTACTAACATCTTTCAACTTAGTTTTCTCTAGGAACATATCAAAAATAAAACAGGGGAGCTAAACGCGAGCTACTGATCTACAACATAGATATGCTAATACTACCAGGACTAAGTTCATGATAAATTAAAGTTCAATTAATCATATTACTTAAGAACTCCCACTTAGATAGACATCCCTCTAATCATCTAAGTGATCACGTGATCCAAATCAACTAAACCATAACCGATCATCACGTGAAATGGAGTAGTTTTCAATGGTGAACATCACTATGTTGATCATATCTACTATATGATTCACGCTCGACCTTTCGGTCTCAGTGTTCCGAGGCCATATCTGCATATGCTAGGCTCGGCAAGTTTAACCCGAGTATTCTGCGTTTGCAAAACTGGCTTGCACCCGTTGTAGATGGACGTAGAGCTTATCACACCCGACCATCACGTGGTGTCTGGGCACGACGAACTTTGGCAACGGTGCATACTCAGGGAGAACACTTTTATCTTGAATTTTAGTGAGAGATCATCTTATAATGCTACCGTCAATCAAAGCAAGATAAGATGCATAAAAGATAAACATCACATGCAATAAATATACGTGATATGATATGGCCATCATCATCTTGTGCTTGTGATCTCCATCTCCGAAGCACCGTCATGATCACCATCGTCACCGGCGTGACACCTTGATCTCCATCGTAGCATCGTTGTCGTCTCATCAATCTTATGCTTCTACGACTATCGCTACCGCTTAGTGATAAAGTAAAGCATTACAGGGCGATTGCATTGCATACAATAAAGCGACAACCCTATGGCTCCTGCCAGTTGCCGATAACTCGGTTACAAAACATGATCATCTCATACAATAAAATTTAGCATCATGTCTTGACCATATCACATCACAACATGCCTTGCAAAAACAAGTTAGACGTCCTCTACTTTGTTGTTGCAAGTTTTACGTGGCTTCTACGGGCTTAGCAAGAACCATTCTTACCTACGCATCAAAAACCACAACGATAGTTTGTCAAGTTGGTGCTGTTTTAACCTTCGCAAGGACCGGGCGTAGCCACACTCGGTTCAACTAAAGTTGGAGAAACTGACACCCACCAGCCACCTGTGTGCAAAGCACGTCGGTAGAACTAGTCTCGCGTAAGCGTACGCGTAATGTCGGTCCGGGCCGCTTCATCCAACAATATCGCCGAACCAAAATATGATATGCTGGTAAGCAGTATGACTTATATCGCCCACAACTCACTTGTGTTCTACTCGTGCATATGACATCTACGCATAAAACCTGGCTCAGATGCCACTGTTGAGGAACGTAGTAATTTCAAAAAATTTCCTACGCACACGCAAGATCATGGTGATGCATAGCAACGAGAGGGGAGAGTGTTGTCCACGTACCCTCGTAGACCGAAAGCGGAAGCGTTAGCACAACGCGGTTGATGTAGTTGTACGTCTTCACGATCCGACCGATCCAAGTACCGAACGTACGGCACCTCCGAGTTCAGCACACGTTCAGCCCGATGATGTCCCACGAACTCCGATCCAGTAGAGCTTCGAGGAAGAGTTCCATCAGCACGACAACGTGATGATGGTGATGATGATGCTACCGACGCAGGGCTTCGCCTAAGCACCGCTACGATATAATCGAGGTGGATTATGGTGAAAGTGGGCACCGCACACGGTTGGGAGAGATCAACTGATCAACTTGTGTGTCTAGAGGTGCCCCCTGCCCCCGTATATAAAGGAGGGAGGGAGAGGTCGGCCCTAGAGGGGGCGCGCCAAGTGTGTAGTAGAATGCCCGTGCGTTGCCACGGGCTTTTGAAATATTTTGCTGGAGCTATATAAACACTTGTTAAGTTTCACATGTATAGACAACAAGATAGCACAACCATAATAGGTTAATAATTTAAGTCCACTTTACTCACAATGTAAATAGATAAAAAAGAAGCAAATTGACGATGCATACATAAGAGCGATGATCCAACTAAGAATCTATTACAAATTAAGGTCTACTTCATGCCTTTAAGAAATTCTCACATAATATTAGAAATATTTTCTTAGCTTTATTTGCTTGAAATTTGAGCAAGTATAATAAAAACTTTTTTCTCAAATTATATCCGTCCTTCACAAGCAACATATGTAGTTAACACGAATACTTCATGTTGAAGGTCTTAAAATGTGTAATGGAGAATATTAACCACGACCATTTAAATATTTTGTTGGTATTATATATAAACATAACGGCTGTTAACATTTGCATGTATATAAAAGATAACAAAGGGAAAATGATTGAAATCCATTTCACTGGCAATGTTAATGTTTTGCGAACTTTTTTTTTTAACAGACGTGATTGATTCAATGATGGTAATATCTTTAGGGGTGCAGTCAATCAATGATGGTAATATCTTTAGGGGTGTAGACAATAATCTGTCGTTATGGTACCACAATGCCCAAAAAAAAAAACAAGAGCTACACCCCTTCATCTCCACGTTCCTCCAAAGCTTGTGATCTGCCATTGTACTCTACACAGATTAATGTCTTTTCTTGTTTTCTGTTGGTCTTAGATTTGGCTTGGGGGCCTTAACCCCACCCTTGTAAGTATGTAACCTTGTGATCTGAGTTAATACAAAGTCAGTGGGAGCCTCTCCCACTGTCATTTAACCCTAAAAAAAGCAATGCGCAAAATCACCTGAATACAAAAATTAATAGGAGAAAAGAAAAGAATGGTAATCACAATAAAAATAAATATCCCGTGGGTAACATTCTTTTTCCTTTTTATGTTTCTTATGGGCATCACTTGCATGCTTTTTTGGAGAAAGGCATTTTGGAGCTCGGCCCCCATGGAGGCCTTTTTTGGAAAATTCAAAATTCATATTTTTTGGTTTAAAAAAACTGATAAAAATTGTACAAGTATATAAGGATGTGATGTGTATGTGTGTACAATTTCAGGATGAAATACCTTGAGATACGATCTCTGTGAAAAGAACAAATTCATGGACTTCTGGGATGAATAGTATCATGTGTTAAAAGGCCATAGATTTGTCTTTTTTGCACAACCCTCATTTAACGTATTTGGCCCAGAAAATTTACACACATGTGTTTTATGCCTCCATGTATGTCTGTATTTTTTTTACAAATTTTTCTGAAATGTAAAAATATGATATATTTTTATTATTTTGAAGGCCTTCATGGAGGCCAAGCTCCAAAAGCAATTTTTGGATTTTCGGCTCTATAAAACTCGTTGAATTTTTGCCCCCTCCTAACGATGTCACCTTGGGACCCTTGTCGATGGATTATTTTTAAACGCCGGCATAATCCATCTATATCTCATTCTTAAAAATAAATATATATAAAAGTACACCTTTTGTATTGTATTATCATGTGCAACACACATACAAAGAAGAACAATTATTCCTATGCATCTCATCTGGTGGTTGAGTAAAACTTGACGATATTGTTACATAAGTGCCAGCGCCAGTCGACATTTTGAAAGCATCATCTGAACCCATCAGTTGAAACACTTGTCCACAAAAGTGAAGCATATAAATATATAAACATATAAATGACATTTTATATATTATAAACATGTAAACAAAAGTGAGACCAATCAAAATTTTCCCCATCTACACAAACTAAAAAAAACTTATCACTCCCCTCTTTCTCCACTCAGAGGTCAGAGACGCTCCTCTCACCTTCTCCCCTCACAACTACTCCCATCCATGGCGCCCCCCTCCCCTTGACGGCGTCGGCTGGCCCCTCCTCTTAATGGGAAGGCCCTACCCTTTGCTCTCCTTGCTTGTGCCCTCCCCTCCTCTGCCTCCGACAAGCCCCCCCTCCCAAACATCGTCGTCGACCCGCTCTGGAGCGACAGAAGCCGTAGTGCATGGCACAGAAGCGCAGGCTGTCTCGGCCATTGCCGCCGTCCTCGGAGCTCGCAAAAAAGGGTAATCCACGAACCCCACACGGGTCGTACTGATATGTGCCCTTCAGCACCCGTTCAGGTGTCGTTTGTATACTTGGTGGAACCTTGGACAATCCCGAGGTTCATTTTAAGTTTAGCAATGGCCATGTGTGGTAATGTCACTTCCCTGAAAGATGTTTGTTAAGGGGAACCTAAAATTTGTGTACTTGGTGGAACCTTGGACAATCCCGAGGTTCATTTTAAGTTTAGCAATGGCCATGTGTGGTCATGTCACTTCCCTGAAAGATATTTGTTAACGGAAAACTAAAATTTCACTATGACTGGGATGTACGGAGCCGTTAGGGACCCCTAGAGTTATGCAACTGTTAGAACCAAAGAGATGAGTCTGGATGAGGTTTGCTATTTTCACATCCTATTGGTGCTTGAAACTCCTTTTAACTGTTCTGAAGTTTCCCCTTATTCACACTTGTTCAGTTATTGTTCTTGATCTTATATTTTCTTGTTTTTGCAACTCAGCGTGAAAGAGTTGGGGCAACCATCCCAAAAGTAGGTGGGCAAAGCTCAACATGCAGTCACATTGAGTATTAGTTTCATGGCATGAAAGAGTTTCAGTATTTTCCGGGTACCACACGATGAGGTGTGGATGTGTCTTCCAGATCAGATTCTACAGTGTAGTTGGGTAATCCAAGCAAATATCTGTTAGCTTTTCTCTACTATCTGATCATGTTGTCACAAAGTTTGGAGATAGTATCAAAAGAATAATAAAGGAAAATTCTTGAAGAACAAAGGATATCATTTGATTGAATCAGTGTTGTAAGATTAAAGATTTATTGTGTTGGGAGAGATAGTTTTTTATGTATCTGATCTTGTTGGACTGTTTGGTGATTTCACATTGTGTCACCAAAGTGAACTGAGATTTCTTTAGTCAAACAAAGTTTTCTTCTCCATGATGTGGTCAAGCTACAGTTGGTGCTTATTATGCTGATCTGTACAAAACATTGTTTGTGAAGGATGAGTCTACTTAGAGGACGAACAAGTTCACAGACTTCGAACTATTCTCGATGTCGCACCCGTTTGATTCACATCTCTGGGAACGCCATCTCTTCCATAGTGTGCCTGGCATGTTACACTTTCTCATCAATTCTAGAAATTCTTTGTACAAAGGGTTGGTTAGTGGAATTCACCTGGAACTTATGATTGACCTCTTTTAGGTTCCTCGGTAGAGTTCTTGGACAACAGAGTCTCCACCTGGACTTGACTTTTCCCAAATGGCAAACTTCTTGACACCTAAACAAATGGATAAAATTAAGAGGGTTGGGGATGATGATGTCATGGATGTAAGCTCTTGCCATGATTGAATCAAGTTCAGGTGTTAACCACAATCACATGCATGCCTCGATGTTGCAAGATCATCATCTGCCTTTATGCCATCGATCTTAGGTGAGGAAAATAGAATAGTGTAGGCATAAACTTCTGCATACTATCAAAAGGCGTTGAATCGCTCATAAAATATTCCTTCATATGTACTTTTTTATATGCAGGAAAAAAATTAATGCTTGCCAAAATATAGTAATGATCAATCAGTATGTAGATCAGAAAACCAATCTTGAACTCCTTACGCATGTGTTAGTCAAAAATTATAATCACGATAATTATCCAATTCAATGGCCAAGAAACACGGTTGCCACACATCTGAGCTCTAACCCCACCCATAACAAGAATTGACTCAAATGCTTGAGCCGATAGATCAGAGTTAGATTCAGATTAATACATTCAATGCTACAATAATCCCTCTAATTTCCAAACAGTAGACCAAGAATAACCTAAGTTTTAAGGTTCCAAACTGGTATTTATAGTAGCAAGTATGTAGCAGCATATCGAGTATGTGGCACATAACCTACCACTTACCAATGGACAACTGATTTTGCAGAACTCATCGGTGCATCAAAACTCTCTCGAGCAGGAATCTTCAGGTCGCTCGAGCAGTTTATGCATTTGTAATCAGTTTATGCATTTGTAAACTTACCTTTGGTTTGTTTTTAGCAGTTCTAGATTATCACTAACTGCTTGCAATGATGAATCACTGCGACGAGGCCAGTGTCTGCAAGCGTCCTTCCCATTTTTGCTTGTGGCCGGCTAGGCCACCTTCCTACCCAGGGGCATGTTTTATGGTAAGAGGAGCCTTTTGCCCTCCGCCGGTGAGTGGCGTCCGTGTACTATGGTGGCGGTGTGGGGTGGTCTAGGTGTGTATGTAACAAAGTCACAACCGGTAGAACTATGATAGTGTAAATTACCTTGGGAGAAGAAAATGCTTTCTCTCGACTCGCCTGCTCTTTCCACCATATTCCTCTTAGCAGACTGCCTCTGCAAATTGTCAGTAGTGGCAAATATTGATTCAAGGGCATAAGCTATGACTATTGCTACATATGCAAAATAGGAGGCAAAAAAGTTACAAGATATGTCAAGGTAGAAACATAGGACATAGTTAGTATTTTCAGATCCGGAAAGGTGCTACGGCACCCGGGTGTCCCGACACCCTCTTATTGGACGTGTCTAGCGACCTGAAGATTCGCGTGAAGAAATGACAGCAACAGGGTATTTGCATCCGTGGGTTAATTAGGCAGATTGTTTAGAGGCTTTGGTCATGGTCTTTGGACTGCTCCAGAAGACAAAACAAGGCTGGTCATAGGAACCTTTCCAATGGAGGCACAGATGACTTGACAACACTGTTGTAGCCCATGTCAGGGAGGGGTTGTTTGTCCATATATTTTTTGCATGCGGTGAAAGGACTTGTCATGGTCAGCGTGCATGTGGTGCAACCAACGCGCGACCCTAGGTTTCACGATAGTGTTGGTCATCTTTCTTCCTGCAACAGAGAGTGGCCAGCAAGAGAGTGTCAATGATGTTTATAATTTGCACTGAGAGAGGGTGCAAGGATTTAGGGAAAAATACTGGACGGCAGAGGGATTCAATGACGACATGTCCCGTTGTTGTTTTGAAACACTGGCTGACACATATTCGTATTTGTATATTCTAGCAGTAAGATCCTGGTTTTACACTAGACTCGCCCTTCATCCCGGGCTCTACCACGAAGGCGTCACGATCATGTGTTACACAGAAAATAAAAATATGAATATAAATGTTTGTCCAAGGCATGAAAAATGTCAATGTTTCCCTACTCTTCCCTCCCTCACGCGCACATGTCTGATTCATGGTTAACATATATGTATTCGATAGGAAAGAGTAAAAAACAATTCCCCTCACTTTCTATCTCCTATACCTAAAACTTCTTTTAGGACATTAAATTTATCAATTACATGATCTAATAAACCAAAGTGAAATAGAGGGCATATCCAATTGAAACATCGAGTTTCCCTTTAACAAAAGGTGGGTTGTGAGCTAAAGAGATAACATCCAAAATGTTCTAAAATACCAAGGGAAAACCATCTGAAACCGAATAAACAAAATCTAGCTAAAATATAAATATTTTATTAATTGCAAATGTTCGAGATCGATTCTCAAAACTCATGACCATAAGTTGCAGCAGAAAGGATGGTAGAACGCCATCTTACTTGAGGGTGCCGGGTCATTGGCGTCCTCGGTCTTCTCGACCATCGACCATGGGTGATGCCGAACGCGGGCGTGGCGGCGGGGGGGGGGGGGGGGGGGGGGGGGGTCTTCCCTGCAACAACCCTCGGCGGGCCAGAAATAGGGAGATTGTGCCACAATTTAGTAGGTATAGAACAATAGATCCATTTTTTACCTAGAACTATACCACAATCTGCATATACATTGTTTATTTCGATTGTGGTTATTGAACTGATTAAAAACATGACTATAGAAAAGGAAGGGAATGGATGGAAGAACACCACACGGAAAGGGAACCAATGTGAAAATGTGAATAACCCCCCTGTCGGTGTCAAAACCGGCGGATCTCGGGTAGGGGGTCCCGAACTGTGCGTCTAGGCGGACGGTAACATGAGAGAAGGGACATGATGTTTTTACCCAGGTTTGGGCCCTCTTGATGGAGCTAAAACCCTACTCCTGCTTGATTAATATTGATGATATGGGTAGTACAAGAGTAGATCTACCACGAGATCAGAGAGGCTAAACCCTAGAAGCTAGCCTATGGTATGATTGTTGTTATTGTGTCCTACGGACTAAACCCTCCGGTTTATATAAACACCGGAGGGGGATAGGGTTACACAGAGTCGGTTACAATGGGAGGAGATCTACATATCCGTATTGCCAAGCTTGCCTTCCACGCCAAGGAAAGTCCCATCCGGACACGGGACGAAGTCTTCAATCTTGTATCTTCATAGTCCAAGAGTCCGGCCAATGGTTATAGTCCGGCTCTCCGGATACCCCCTAATCCAGGACTCCTTCAGTAGCCCCTGAACCAGGCTTCAATGACGACGAGTCCGGCGCGCAGATTTTCTTCGGCATTGCAAGGCGGGTTCCTCCTCCGAATACTTCATAGAAGATTTTGAACACGAGGATCGTGTTCGGCTCTGCAAAACAAGTTCCACATACCACCGTAGAGGGAGAGAGTAACATTTCAACAAATCTAATCTGCTGACGTATTCTGTAGTGTGACATCACACCACAGCCAAGCCTTTATTCGAATCATTTTTTACTGTCCCACCTCAGCGCGTTTTGCGAGGCGGTTTGCTTGGCACGTCTTGTCAAAGCAGAGATCGTGTCCCCTTATCACGGGATTCTCATCAATACGGGCGTGGGTAACCCAACCGTGCCATTGATTACAGTGTTTGGGGGATAAGCGAGTTTTACCAGGCTGGTGGGGACGCATAGTTTCGTCCGCCCATATAAAGGGATAAGGATTCACCTTTTCATCCACGCCTTCTTCCTCCTTTGCTCATCCATTTTCGCACACTCGAGCTCCAGCGCCCAAGTCCGCACTTCCCACCTCAACCCTCTCCAACCATGTCCCGAGCGGGAGGCAGGTGGATGGTCTCCTCCGTCACGGAGGGACACATCAAGAAGCTGAGGAGAGCCGGATACCTGCCCGACGACATCGCACACCGGCTCCCAGATGAGGGGCAGCTCATCCCCACACCCAGGCCCCACGAGATGGTAGTGTTCCTTACCCATTTCCTTCGTGGACTGGGATTCCCTCTCCACCCATTCGTCTAGGGGCTCATGTTCTACTACGGCCTGGATTTCCACGATCTGGCCCAGAACTTCATTCGCAGCATCTCGGCGTTTATCGTCGTGTGCGAGGCCTTCCTCCGCATCAAGCCCTACTTCGGCTTATGGCTGAAGACCTTCAATGTCAAGCCGAAGGTAGTGAGCGGCCGCCAGGTGGAGTGCGGAGGCGCCATGGTGGGCAAGATGCCCAATGTCACATGGCTCGAGGGTTCCTTCGTGGAGACCATAAAGGGGTGGCAATCAGGGTGGTTCTATATCACCGAGCCGCGTGACCCCGAATGGGCAGCGGTCCCCGAGTTCCGATCTGGCATCCCCACGCGGCTCACCTCCTGGCAAGAGAAGGGCCTGTCCTGGGGTAGTTCGGGAGAGCTGACCGGACTCCAAACATGTATTCAAAACATGGTGAGCAAGAAGCTCAAACTCGTCAACGTAGTCCAGGTCATGCTCATCTGCCGGATCCTCCCGTGTCAACGACGGGCTTTCAACTTGTGGGAGTTCGACCCGGCCCAGCACCAAACTCTGAACAGGCTCTTCGACACAACACATGAGGATGCCTGGAAGGTGCTATTCAAGGGCGCCAAGGTTCCCCCTCCCACTACCGAGGATCGCGGATTCTGTGCGAAGCGCCAAGCCAGCGCGGTAAGCTGTTTTTACCTCTTACAGGATACTCGTTTTTCATAGTTTGACTCTATGCGGGATCTAAGCTCCCGTACCTTTGACAGGACTGGCAGGAGACGGCTGGACAGATCGACTGTCCGGCTCCTTTGCCCGAAGGCCCAACAGACGCCCGCTTGGCGGAGCTGCTGGTTCCGGCACCTTACGTGGTGCCGAAGAAGAAGGCCAAGAAGAAGGCCACGGGAACCCGAAAGAGTTCCCGACGCCAGGTGGTGTCGGACTCGTTTTCTGATGACTCCGAGGTGCACTCCTCCCATGAAGATGAGGAGGAGGAAAAAGAGGCTTCTTCCTCTCCAGCAGGGGGAGAAAAGAAAAGGAAGGCCGCCCCAACGGGGGAGGCCGAAGGGTCCAAGAAGGGAAGGACCCTTCCTCCGGACTACTCCACCAACGCCGCCGACGGCGAAGAGGAGTGGCCGCCCAGGGCCAAGCCCCTGGCGAAGTCGTAAGTATTCAGACACTAGAGTGACTCGTAGCGTTCCTTTATTGCATAGCTTCTCCTAATGCCGAATATAATCATGTAGTCTGCCCCGGGCCTAAGTCGACATATCATCGAGTGGTTCCTTGGATTCGTCGGATGTGAATAGCTTTTCGCTTCCGGCCGCTTCCACCCCTCGCCCTACGGATAACGCCGAGGTGCTATCCCAAAGGCTTCCAAGCCGAGGGGAGGTGGTCCTGGAGGCGCCGCAAGGCGACCTTCCGGACTGCAGGCACAAGGGGAGCAAGGCTCCCAAGGGCTCCAAGTCCGGCCCTGGGCGGAACATCGCACCGGAACCTTCAGTGGTTCCGGACTCCAGCAGGTGGCCCCCCACTAAGAAGGGCAAGCCTACCGCGCCGGTGACCTCCGTCCAACCGGAGGCACCGGATAACTTGCTGGAGGTGCTTAACGGTGCCTCCATCGACGAGGAGCATTGCACTATTATGAGTGCGGTGATCCAGAAAGTTCAGTCCGCCAAGAGCGGGCTGACTGAAGCCTGTGCCAACCTTCTAACACGCTTTGAGGTATGTAAAAAATATATGAAAATATTACCGCATAGACAGTAGCCCCTGATGCTCTGTTTGGTGTTCACAAAGAAAAGCCGAATAGAGGATCTAATAATAAACACAGGAGTCTAACATAAGTATGTCAATATGGGTATGCAGGTTGCGCTGCTGACCTCTTGTAACACCCTCGATGCGACTATATCTCCCACGTGTCGAGGCACGACTTAGAGGCATAATCGCATTGAAGGCATATGTCGCAAGTGAGGTAATCTTCACACAACCCATGTAATATAATAAGGGAAAGAGATACATAGTTGGCTTACAATCGCCACTTCACCCAATTACATGAATAAAGCATTACATCAATCAGATACAATCAAGGCCCGACTACGGAGCCAAAATAAAAGAAGAACCCCAAATGCGACAAAAGGTCCCCGGTCGACCTCAACTGGGCTCCACTACTGATCAACTAGAACGAAACAACACAAAGGACAAAATCTTCATCAAGCTCCTCCTGAGCTTGGTTGCGTCATCTGCACGGACTCATCGGCACCTGCAAGCTGGTTTTGGAAGTATCTGTGAGCCATGGGGACTCAACAATCTCGCACCCTCGCGATCAAGACTATTTAAGCTTATGGGTAAGGTAAAGTTAGGAGGTGGAGCTGCAGCGAGCGACTAGCATATATGGTGGCTAACATACGCAAAAGAGAGCGAGAAGAGAAGGCAAAGCACGGTCGATAAAAGTATGATCAAGAAGTGATCCTATAACAACCTACATCAAGCATAACTCCAACAACCGTGTTCGCTTCCCGGACACCACCGGAAAGAGACCATCACGGTTACACACGCACACGCGGTTGATTCATTTTAATTAAGGTCGACTTCAGGTTTTCTACAACCGGACGTTAACAAATTCCCATCTGCCCATAACCGCGGGCACGGCTTTCGAAAGTTCAATCCCTGCAGGGTGTCCCAACTTAGCCCATGACAAGCTCTCACGGTCAACGAAGGAATAGACCTCCTCCCAAGACATTCCGATCAGACTCGGTATCCCGGTACAACAAGACATTTCGACAGGGTAAAACTAAACCAGCAACACCGCCCGAATGTGCCGACAAATCCCGATAGGAGCTGCACATATCTCTTTCTCATGGCACACTCAGATTGTCCTAGGTACGGGTAGGCCAGCCCAGAGTTGCCCCTGGTGGCCACCGGTAGCTGACAGGTTGGACCAACACTCAGAGGAGCACTGGCCCGAGGGGGTTAAAATAATGATGACCCTTGAGCCGGCCGACTCAAGGGAAAGAAAACGGCTAGGTGGCGAATGGTAAAACCAATGTTGGGCATTGCTGGAAGAGCTTTACTTAAGGCGAACTGTCAAGGGGTTCCCATTATAGCCCAACCACGTAAGGGACGCAAAATCCGGGAACATAACACCGATATGACGGAAACTAGGGCGCAAGAGTGGAACAAAACACCAGGCATAGGGCCAGCCTTCCACCCTTTACCAAGTATATAGTGCTTAATTAAATAAGATATATGTCGTATCCCAACAAAACAAGTAAACATGTTCCAACAAGGAACAACATCTCCATGTTCCAACAAGGAACAAACTTCAATCTTCACCTGCAACTAACAACGCTATAAGAGGGGCTGAGCAAAGCGGTAACATAGCCAATCAACGGTTTGCTGGGACAAGGTGGGTTAGAGGCTTGGTTCAACAATATGGGTGGCAACACCGGAAAGAAAGCACACAACATAGTAAACAACCACGACATGAACATGGCATGATGCACAATCAAGTATGATGCATGTCCGGTTTAATGAAACATGGCATGGCAAAATGCACAAACAACACTACAAGTTAAGTGGAGCTCAATATGCAACGAGTTGCATATTGACGGAACACCACATGCCTTATCTTAGTTCTCTCTCATTTATGTACTCAACAAGATTAAATGTTGTTAGCATGGCAAGAGGTGAAGCAAAGTAAACTACCTATCTAGTCAAGTTTAAATGAGGCCGGAAGCAGCGAACAACAATTCCAGAAACTCCTCATGAGCATATTATAGATTTGGTACTGTTCTGCCCTAAACATTATTTTAGAGTTATTAAACATGCAAAACAAGTACATCATGTTAAACTAGGCATTTTTCTACCCCATTTACATATAAAGATTATTTAATTCCGAGTTACGGTTAAATAGTTATGAAAATAAATCATTTTAGCAAGTTATTTAAGCAAATTTAAACAAACAGCATTTTAAACATTTTAAACATAGGTGAAAGTTGGATATTATTAATCTACACAAAATTCTAAGCAACTTTCATATATAATTCATTTTAAACCGATGCACCAATTGTGAGTTATTATATGCATGAAGTTGAAGGTCTTTTCTGTAAAACTGCTGTCTCTAGAAAAAATAGCTAAACTCGTCGAATTGGGAAAAAATATGGCACGGGCCGCATCTGTTCTCACCATGGGCCTTGCCCGGAAGTGTGGAGAGGTAGCCAGGAGGGGCGCGCTGGGCTGGCGCGGTGTAGTAGAGGAGTGGCTGGGCCTGGCTGGAGAGATGGGCCGGCCCACACGCGGTCAACGGGCATGTGCGGATTGGGGACCTCCCGATCGAGTGAGGCGGCGGCGACTCCGGCGCTCCGCCGAGCAGGTGGCGGCGGGCCCGAGCGAAGGGCGTCGGAGGATGACGGATCCAGAGGTGGCGGCTCAGTTTTTGGGCGAATTCAGCGTCGGGAGGCGAGGGCGACGCCGAGGGAGCTCCGGCTCCAGCGAACTCCCATGGCGGCGGCGGTTCCTGCAGGGAGGCGACACCGGTGAGGAGCAGAGAGAGAGAAACGGAGGGAGAAGAAAGGAGAGGGGGCGCGGGGCAATGGCCTGGGTCGGAGGTGCTCGTCGGCGGCGAGGCTCCGGTGGCCGGCGAGTGCAAGACGACGGCGATGGAGATCGGGCGCTGTCCGATCCAGGCGCGGGAGGTTGGAGGGGCTCGGGGCGAGCAGGATCTGTCGGCGGGCCACTTCTGGCCGGGCGGGCTGCGGCCGGGCCTGGAGGGTCACGGTGCGGTGGAGGGCACGGGGAGGCGACGTGGTGGCTTGCCACTGGCCACGGGCGGCGCTGAGTGGCGGCGCAGCCAATCAGAGAGCGCCAAGTGGCGGTGGAGGGGTGGCCGGCGCCGGAAATAGAGGAGAGGAGGTGGGAGGCGGCTGGCTGATGATTGGGGGTGCGTATTTCGAGGAGGAGGAAGGAGAAGGCCCAAAATGGCATGGAGGGGGTCTATATAAGGCAGGAGGAGCTAGGGTTGGGGGTTTTAGTCCGTTCCGGAGCCGTTCGATCTCGATCGGACGACCCGGAGTGGAGGGGGTTAGATAGGTGGGCTAGCAAGTGGGTTGCGAAAAGAGGTTGGGCTGAGATGAGAGGAGAGGAGTGCAGCCCGGCAACTGTTTCCGGAGATCAAAAACGTCCGACGATAGACCGACTATAATGTCGCTATAGTTATCCGTTGGGCTATCAAACGAACTCCGAATGCGATGAAACTTGGCAGGCGGCCTACCTACAACATAACAACACCACATGCCAACTTTCAACCCATTCCGAGAACATTTTCCGGCCACTTATAAAATAATATTTCGGACGTGCCACGGGCGCGTGCAAGTGTGGTTGGGCTCAGAACGGATAACGGGCGGAACGAGGAGGCCGGGACAAATGCAAGTTTTGAAAACATGAAGATGCAATGCGGATGATGACATGATAAGATGCAACACGCAAGCAAATGACAACGCAACAGCAGCGAATAACTGGACGACACCTGGCACATCGGTCTCGGGGCGTTACAACACTCCACCACTACGAGAGGATCTCGTCCCGAGATCTAGAATGGCACCGGAGGGAAAAACAGAAGAGAAAGAGAAGAGGTAAAACTAAGTTGCTTCTTTGACAAACGAGTGAGACCAAAGAACCTTGAAAAGGTTAAGCAATTTCGAGAAAAAGAATAACGGAGATGACAAATTTGAAAACACTCCGTTAGAAAAGAGGGACAAAGAACATTGCGAAAAACCTTGAGGTTGAAGGGCAAGATGTATATTGAAAACACTCCGGTTAGAACAAGATAGAGAAGGATTAAGAATGATATTATTTGAGCAGCACTCCGTCTGAGAAGGGAGGCAAAACTTGGCAGAATGGGAAAAATTCGAAAAGCAGGCACGACAATTCGGTTAAAAGGATAAGGACGAAAAGAACACGATCCTGACAAAACAAGAAGATGGGTTGCAGAGAGCAACATCACAATGCCTCTGGAACGAAAGAGTAGAGTAAAGATAATTGAGACAAACGAATGTAGAAGACAATGCCAACTTCTGCTACAAAAGAGCCTGAAAAGGCATCTTTAGGAGAAGGGTTGAACGGAGTTGTTGGAAAACCAACAACGAAAATAATAAGCTTGATAATGTCTTGTGGAATACAACTCAAATTATGAGGTGACAACCCGCCACTCACGGGAAAGAATTAGATTGGAATAAACAAGGAGACGAGAAACTTATTTCACCGGAAGGATAAAAGAAGACATTGGATCATTTATAAGCACCATAGATAGCAACAATCCTTAGGGAAAACTTTAGGTCGAATATAACCCAAGATAATTCCAACGAGTAGGTTGATGGATTTAAAATACCTCATTCATAACAACATGTGAGTTATGAAACATGAACTCAAATTATTTAGAATGACATAATACCATCTCCAATGATATGGTTGAAAGAATTGCACTCCGGATGCAAGATGAAGAAACTTAAGCTCCTTAGAAAAGAATCTTGATGAACGCTGCGAGAAGGAAATTAAATCCTTGATGAACCATCATGTATAGCCTCCATGAAGAAACTCCGGTAAACAAAAGGATGACGAAAGAAAGAGGAGTAGAAAACACAAGGTGAAACCTTGTAATGATTTAGATGAATCTCCGTTGTAATATAATTGAAAGAGGTTGGAACTCCGGGAAGAAAAGATAAGATGAACAATTGAGATCAAGAATCTTGTGAGCCTCCAGAATAAGGAATTAATCACTTGGATGAAACAAGAATAAGAATTACATTATGCTTATCCTTCACCAATTAAATTGATGACAATCAATGGAATTGGCATACTACTTATTCTCGTAGAAAGGATTAAGCGAGATATAGCGCAAACTTGAGAAAGTCTTCAACGAACCACCGGTAGAATTAGAAAACAACGAATGAATTGATATGATAAGAAAGAAGAAAAAATCTTGAACGAACCACCGTAAGCATTGACAAAGAACGATGTAAAGGGATAATCACCGGAAAGGATTAGAGAACGAATGAAAATACTTGAGGGAAATTAGATCCACGAGAACAAAAGATCATGAGCTGATTATAGAATATACTTGAATGATGCATCGGTATGATTTGGAGAAGGAGAGCTAAAAGCTGAGAATGAATAATTATGAGATGATGGGCTCCGGAGAATCAAATTGAGAAGACTCTTGAATTTGCTTCGGATGGGCGAAAAGAATTTTCACAATCAAAACAATTAAGAGAGGGTGGCACGAAGCTAGAGCCATAAATCTTGAAGAGAAAGGAGCAAGATTTAGAGGAAAATCTTTTTCGGTCTTCAAATGTTGAGAATGACGATGAGAACACCACCAAGAATTATTGAGGCACTCCGGAATGAAGAATGTAAAGGTTGAGCCAACGATGAAAAGAATTTTAAAAGATCTTGGAGAAAGACATTTGACTGATGATAATTCATTCTTACGTCAAACTTTAGAAAAGAATTTGAGAATAACTCCAGAAAATTAGAAGAGTCAGGTAAGATCCTGGGAAAAGACCTGTGGGTTAGGGCCCACTCAAAATAAACACCGTTGGAATGATTACTTGAAAGATATTGCACCGGTTGAATTAAATGACTTGAAAGAGATAACATCCTCGAAAGAGTTTGAATGAAAGCAGAGTGGAAACACGAATCTTCGAGATATCTTGAGCACTCCGGAACAAATGAATAGCGAGAAGTGAATTATTATGAGGTGCACCGGAACGAGGAAAAGGATATGATCAACACAAAAGCTCGAGTTCAGTCCACCGGAGAAGAAAAGAGCAAATAATGATGAACTTGAAGCTCCGTTAGGATCTTCATGAGAATCACCGGATAAGAACATGAAGGAAAAATAATGGAGAGGCTTCTCATCAATAAGATGATACTAGATTAAGAAATCTGAGTCGTCGAAGAAAAAGGGTGGGTGGGCGGGAAAACAAAGACAACTTGGAACGGATGAAACAAACACCGTTGAGAAGAACTGATACTTGATCTTGTGGATGTTGAAAAGATCGGATCCACTTGAAGAGAAACACGCCGGTGAAAAAGGATTGACATGACAATCTCGATTATCATGAAGGATTGGTATTCACATCGGAGTATGAAAACACCATTTGGGGAAGGTATGGAATCAACACTTGACATTGAAGAAACTCAATACCACAAATCAAAACAAAAACAATGGGTTGGCTTGCGGAATAAGCCGGAACAAACATATGATAGAGATTTCGTCCGAAGTTTTCGTGGTGGGGCCTACACGGGCTCGATCGTACAACACCATCATGTACAAGGCAGTGCACATGACATACGAAGCGTCCCCGAGTCGGCATAGACAAGGACTCATTAAGACACAACGAGACCACTGTAAAACCGACCGTGAATAGGCGGACCACTAGACGTCGAACCCCAATTTCATATCATACATCTGTCGGGAAGATATCCTAAGAGCTACTTGAATTCCCACTTATAAACTCCCAAAATTTTCCGGTTATGCAATCAGGTGTTGGGGATACAGGGGAAGCATAATATCTCACCCAGAACTAACAAATCCTACATCCAGCTGTATCCATCCCTCAACACATAACCAAGAAACCTTCGGAAATCATCTACCTTAACCTTCGAAAGCATCCATTATACAAGTTATGGCAATACTCCCGAACTCCCGCCCCAGTACTGGGTGGCGTCGAGGTTATCTCACCAACGAACTACATAAAAGAGATTTTCGATGTCGGCGTACTAAAGTCAGGTATTCCAGAACTGCAACGATAAAATTATGACGACAACACCTCAGAGCTCAACTCCCCGGGACACTTCCACTAAACCCCTGACAGGAGGCACCAAGACAATGTTCTCATCATAAAACCATCGGAACGATTCCAAGATACCCGCGTGATCCTAAATTTTTTTAGTGAAATTTGAGAAGAGAAGAGCCAAAACTCTACGTCAGGATGCCTTACCAGAGCGATGAGGAGACTGGGAAGTAAAAAGAATTCCTAAACTCTCCGATATATAATTCCTAAAAGACTCAAAACATTTTTCTAGACACGACTCAGCCGCTAAAAACGATCAAGCAATGGGGCTCCTAAGGTCGGGGAAGGCTCTGATACCAACTTGTAACACCCTTGATGCGACTATATCTCCCACGTGTCGAGGCACGACTTAGAGGCATAATCGCATTGAAGGCATATGTCGCAAGTGAGGTAATCTTCACACAACCCATGTAATATAATAAGGGAAAGAGATACATAGTTGGCTTACAATCGCCACTTCACCCAATTACATGAATAAAGCATTACATCAATTAGATACAATCAAGGCCCGACTACGGAGCCAAAATAAAAGAAGAACCCCAAATGCGACAAAAGGTCCCCGGTCGACCCCAACTGGGCTCCACTACTGATCAACTAGAACGAAACAACACAAAGGACAAAATCTTCATCAAGCTCCTCCTAAGCTTGGTTGCGTCATCTGCACGGACTCATCGGCACCTGCAAGCTGGTTTTGGAAGTATCTGTGAGCCATGGGGACTCAGCAATCTCGCACCCTCGCGATCAAGACCATTTAAGCTTATGGGTAAGGTAAAGTTAGGAGGTGGAGCTGCACCGAGCGACTAGCATATATGGTGGCTAACATACGCAAAAGAGAGCGAGAAGAGAAGGCAAAGCACGGTCGATAAAAGTATGATCAAGAAGTGATCCTATAACAACCTACATCAAGCATAACTCCAACAACCGTGTTCGCTTCCCGAACCACCGGAAAGAGACCATCACGGTTACACACGCGGTTGATTCATTTTAATTAAGGTCGACTTTCAGGTTTTCTACAACCGGACGTTAACAAATTCCCATCTGCCCATAACCGCGGGCACGGCTTTCGAAAGTTCAAATCCCTGCAGGGGTGTCCCAACTTAGCCCATCACAAGCTCTCACGGTCAACGAAGGAATAGACCTCCTCCCGAGACATTCCGATCAGACTCGGTATCCCGGTACAACAAGACATTTCGACAGGGTAAAACTAAACCAGCAACACCGCCCGAATGTGCCGACAAATCCCGATAGGAGCTGCACATATCTCTTTCTCAGGGCACACTCAGATTGTCCTAGGTACGGGTAGGCCAGCCCAGAGTTGCCCCTGGTGGCCACCGGTAGCTGACAGGTTGGACCAACACTCAGAGGAGCACTGGCCCGGGGTTAAAATAATGATGACCCTTGAGCCGGCCGACTCAAGGGAAAGAAAACGGCTAGGTGGAGAATGGTAAAACCAATGTTGGGCATTGCTGGAAGAGCTTTACTTAAGGCGAACTGTCAAGGGGTTCCCATCATAGCCCAACCGCGTAAGGGACGCAAAATCCGGGAACATAACACCGATATGACGGAAACTAGGCCGGCAAGAGTGGAACAAAACACCAGGCATAGGGCCGAGCCTTCCACCCTTTACCAAGTATATAGGTGCATTAATTAAATAAGATATATTGTGGTATCCCAACAAGTAAACATGTTCCAACAAGGAACAACATCTCCATGTTCCAACAAGGAACAAACTTCAATCTTCACCTGCAACTAACAATGCTATAAGAGGGGCTGAGCAAAGCGGTAACATAGCCAATCAACGGTTTGCTGGGACAAGGTGGGTTAGAGGCTTGGTTCAACAATATGGGTGGCATGATAAGCAAGTGATAGGTATCGCAGCATAGGCATAGCAAAAGAGCGAGCATCTAGCAAAGCAAAGATAGTAGTGATTTCGAGGGTATGATCATCTTGCCTGAAATCCCGCAAGGAAGAAGAACGAGTCCATGAAGAAGACAAATGGACGTAGACGAACGGTTCCTCACAAGCACGACGTTACCGGAACCAATCTGAAGAAGCAACACCGGAAAGAAAGCACACAACATAGTAAACAACCACGACATGAACATGGCATGATGCACAATCAAGTATGATGCATGTCCGGTTTAATGAAACATGGCATGGCAAAATGCACAAACAACACTACAAGTTAAGTGGAGCTCAATATGCAACGAGTTGCATATTGACGGAACACCACATGCCTTATCTTAGTTCTCTCTCGTTTATGTACTCAACAAGATTAAATGTTGTTAGCATGGCAAGAGGTGAAGCAAAGTAAACTACCTATCTAGTCAAGTTTAAATGAGGCCGGAAGCAGCGAACAACAATTCCGGAAACTCCTCATGAGCATATTATAGATTTGGTACTGTTCTGCCCTAAACATTATTTTAGAGTTATTAAACATGCAAAACAATTACATCATGTTAAACTAGGCATTTTTCTATCCCATTTACATATAAAGATTATTTAATTCCGAGTTACGGTTAAATAGTTATGAAATAAATCATTTTAGCAAGTTATTTAAGCAAATTTAAACAAACAGCATTTTAAACATTTTAAACATAGGTGAAAGTTGGATATTATTAATCTACACAAAATTCTAAGCAACTTTCATATATAATTCATTTTAAACCGATGCACCAATTGTGAGTTATTATATGCATGAAGTTGAAGGTCTTTTCTGTAAAACTGCTGTCTCTAGAAAAAATAGCTAAACTCGTCGAATTGGGAAAAAATATGGCACGGGCCGCATCTGTTCTCACCATGGGCCTTCCCCAGAACTGTGGAGAGGTAGCCAGGAGGGGCGCGCTGGGCTGGCGCGGTGTAGTAGAGGAGTGGCTGGGCCTGGCTGGAGAGATGGGCCGGCCCACACGCGGTCAACGGGCAGGTGCGGATCGGGGACCTCCCGATCGAGTGAGGCGGTGGCGACTCCGGCGCTCCGCCGAGCAGGTGGCGGCGGGCCCGAGCGAAGGGCGTCGGAGGATGACGGATCCGGAGGTGGCGGCTCAGTTTTTGGGCGAATCCAGCGGCGGGAGGCGAGGGCGACGCCGAGGGAGCTCCGGCTCCAGCGAACTCCCATGGCGGCGGCGGTTCCTGCAGGGAGGCGACACTGGTGAGGAGCAGAGAGAGCGAAATGGAGGGAGAAGAAAGGAGAGGGGGCGCGGGGCAATGGCCTGGGTCGGAGGTGCTCGTCGGCGGCGAGGCTCCGGTGGCCGGCGAGTGCAAGACGGCGGTGATGGAGATCGGGCGCTGTCCGATCCAGGCGCGGGAGGTTGGAGGGGCTCGGGGCTCGCGGGATCCGTCGGTGGGCCACTTCTAGCCGAGCGGGCTGCGGCCGGGCCTGGAGGGCCGCGGTGTGGTGGAGGGCACGGGGAGGCGACGTGGCGGCTTGCCACTGGCCACGGGCGGCGCTGAGTGGCGGCGCAGCCAATCAGAGAGCACCAAGTGGCGGTGGAGGGGTGGCCGGCGCCGGAAATAGAGGAGAGGAGGTGGGAGGCGGCTGGCTGATGATTGGGGGCGTGGATTTCGAGGAGGAGGAAGGAGAAGGCCCAAAATGGCATGGAGGGGGTCTATATAAGGCAGGAGGAGCTAGGGTTGGGGGTTTTAGTCCTTTCCGGAGCCGTTCGATCTCGATCGGACGACCCGGAGCGGAGGGGGTTAGATAGGTGGGCTAGCAAGTGGGTTGCGAAAAGAGGTTGGGCTGAGATGAGAGGAGAGGAGTGCAACCCGGCAACTGTTTCCGTAGATCGAAAACGTCCGACGATAGACCGACTATAATGTCGCTATAGTTATCCGTTGGGCTTTCAAACGAACTCCGAATGCGATGAAACTTGGCAGGCGGCCTACCTATAACATAACAACACCACATGCCAACTTTCAACCCATTCCGAGAACATTTTCCAGCCACTTATAAAATAATATTTCGGACGTGCCGCGGGCGCGTGCAAGTGTGGTTGGGCTCAGAACGGACAACGGGCGGAACGAGGAGGCCGGGACAAATGCAAGTTTTGAAAACATGAAGATGCAATGCGGATGATGACATGATAAGATGCAACACGCAAGAAAATGATAACGCAACAGCAGCGAATAACTGGACGACACCTGGCACATCGGTCTCGGGGCGTTACACCTCTGCCGCACTGATTGCGGAGGTCGATGCGTTGAAGCAGAGCCTCGAGCGGTCTGAGAAATAGCTCGGCCTTGCCAAGAAGCAGCTCGAGGAGAAAGAAGGTAAGTAATACCCTGTGTAAGTATATTAAAAATATGTGGTTGCGAAAAATGACAGGATCGTTGTGGCTATGGCAGGGGTCACGAATGAGGTGGCGACCCTGCAGCAAGCGCTATCCGAGGCCGAAAACAAAGCGGCCGTGGAGCGCACCGAGCGAGGGAAACAGGAAGCGCGGGTGGAGGAGGTGCAGCAAGAGCTCCAGGCTCTCGTGAAAAAACAGGAGAGTTTGGAGCTTGACTCGAAGACGCGAGAGTCTGAGCTCGCGGCGGCCCTTGAAAGCGCCAAGTCCGCCAAGGCCGAAGCCCAAAAAGCCCTCCAGGAAATTGAGGCGATGAAGAAGATAGCGGCGGGTAAGGCATTCATTATGCAAAGCAAGCACGTGAAAGTGAATTACTTGTTACTTACCCAAGTTCGGAGCTCTCCAGGAGCGTTCACAGATTTTCCCCGCAGCGTGTCAGATGCCGCCACCTACTACCAGGCCGAGGAAGGGAGCTCGACGGAGAAGGTGTTCTGGTCTCAGTATGCTGAGGCCGGACACCCGGTGCCCTTGCGCGACCAGCTGAAGCAATTAGTCGAGCTCCATAAGGTGGCCGAATAGGCCATGAAGGGTCTTATAGTCCGGCTGTGGCCTAGAGAGGCCATGCCTGGGAGCTACTTTGGGCTGGTGAGGCGGCTGGCGGATGCCTGTCCGTGGCTTGAAGTCATCAAGCGCTCCTTCTGCATCGAGGGCGTCCGCAGGGCGCTTGCCCGTGTTAAAGTACACTGGGGCAAGATGGATGCTGAGAAGCTGGTGAAGGACGGGCCACCGCAGGGCAAGGAGCATCGCAACCCCGAGATGTACTATGAGGGCGTCCTGAAGGGTGCCCGCCTTGTGGCGGATGAATGTTCCCAGGATGTAATTTTTGAGTGAACTTGCATTTGTGATCCTGTACACTGAAAACTTTTTCATATGCGCTATGCAACTCTTGTTTGAATTTAAAATATTACCTTCTATATGACCGTTTATTAAATCTGAGAGATGGCGAGTCGTCGGCTTCTGCCCCCATGCCACGAGTGCTGGGGTGTTCGGGATAAACCTGAGCACTCTTTTTCCCATTCTTGGGTCCTTCGAGGGAGGTGCTCAGCACGACGAACAAGGCAACTGGAATATAATGCGTTATCACTCTCACTTAGCCAGAGAATTCTATAATTTTAAATTTTGGCGAAGCCCCTAGTGTTTGGAAGACCGAGTTT